>NW_027422298.1:0-189873 GCF_037893015.1 Macrotis lagotis | reverse complement strand
TGAAAAACATATTCAAATTCAGATTTAGTTTTTGAAATTCGAATGCCTACTCTGAGGAAATTTTTATAAAATCTAAATGACATGGTACAGTCATTTCAGCTATGGGCTGCAGAAGTATTTATACTGCCAGATAAAAGGAATTTAGTGAATAGAACTTCTTGTTTGTTCGAAATTTCAGCCACGATGTTTTCTTAAAAGATGTCTTTTAGTAATGCATAGTTTCTCTCAGGAAATAGAGTCAATAATGATCATTGATCATTACTGTACAGCACTGTTGTATGGTGAAAATGATGACAGATGAATGAGAAAACAGACCAAACAGTTCAGAATGAAACAATGAGGGAGACCCTCCTTGTGAGACCCTAATTTGCATCAGGCATGACTGACCATACTTGAAATTTCATTTCAGGATTCGGCTAAGGAATTCAGTATTTCCATGACAATTCGATAGTTAAGCAGGTAACCTCTGATTAGAATAGAAACAGAATTGCAATGAAAAAGCATAGGGATGATATGAGTTTAGGTAATGAATTTAATTTCAAAAGCAGAATGAGTAAAAAAAAAAGGAGTGAAATTCAGATATCTGAAGGTTCCGCTGACCTTATTTGAAATTAATAAGTTTTGAAATATTACGTTTTAATACTCCAAATTTTTAGGAGCAAAAAAACGCTTTTTGAAGTCAGAATCATTTTCAGAATACTGTGTTTGAAAAAAGAACCTCATAGCATTGAGAAAATATCAACTTTAGCATGCTGCATCCCAAAGGACATGTGACAATGTAGTGCCATCACAGAAACCGAATAGAGAATGACTAGCGGTTTGGCCTGAAAATCAACAAGCAGATTCGTTTTCATGGAATTGAATTAGGAACACAGATTTTCCTTCACGAACTACAATGAACAATGATAATTTCCACGTCAGCATGAGGTTATCAAAAACAGAACGTGAGGCAAAGTGTTTAATTAAAATTTGCAATTTCGATTTTAAATGTATTATCCCCTCACCAAGAAACTGCACTTGCAGTACTCAGATGCTGAATGACCAAACAGCCTAGAAATTACAAAATTCAGCTGCTTAGGTATCGTTTGATGGGGAGACTCAAATTTAATACTGGTTTAGGATTGAGACCTAAAATTTCATTCATATAACCTGTTATAGTATTCAGATGTTCCAATAATAAGTAATTTTTGGATCAATAAATCTCTGTTTCAACTGAAAGTATTTCCCTGTAAATACTTTATGATGACAATTTTTAATAGTACGTTGCACTGCAAATCCAAAGCAGGAAATTGAAAATTTATTTAGAGTTCCCAATTTCCTCATACCTTAACTGCAAATGTCACTTTCATCAGACATTGTACTGAAGGAAGTCAACAGTTTGAATAAAAATTAATTTTAGGACCTCAGATTCCTTTTCAAAATGTGATCATTGTAAAAACAATATCAGACCATGGAAGATGCAGTCAATTCCTATTGCTACACTACAATGTCAATATGATTGTAGAAGATCATGTCTTTTATTGACTAACCAATTAAAAAACTTTGAAGAAAAGGAAATACAGGCATGAAATGCTTTGGTGGGAGAGCTTATTCACAAACAAATAGACATTGAAAATGAGTAATATTTAAGAACACCTATAGATTAAAATCAGAAAAATACATATGATAAATTATTCATTTTCCTCGGTGAAATGAGTTTGGGAACATAGAATGTGAAATGAGGTTTTACAATCTAATGTGTCTTTGCACAGCATAAATACATTGAGCTCATGAAGTACCACCAAATGTGGAATGCGGTGAAAGTGCAATGAGAGAACAAACCAGAAATCTTCAAATCAATCAATTTGGTAGGCCTTCCTTTTAGAGATCTCAAATTCCAATATGCTTGATTGTAAAAACCTAAAATTTCATTTCAGAATTCAGTCATAATATTCAGCTTTTAAGTCACCATTCTGTTTTTGAGCATGAAATATCTTACTTGAACAGAAACAGAATTTACATGAAAAAGAATCGAGATGACATGATTTTGGGACACAAATTTATTTTATACTCAAAATGACAAAAATGAATAGAAACTCAAAAATCAGGATTGACCCTAACGCTAAGTAACAACATTTCACTTTTGAAACATAGCCTTTTAGTAATCAGAACTTTTCTAGGAAAAATTGTTGATTGAAAGCAGATTCAAATTCAGATTTAGTCTCATAAATAAGAATGTCAACTCTGAGGAAATTTTTATTAAATCTAAATCGCATGGTACAGTAATGTCAGATACAGACTGGAGAACTAACAATGCTCCCAGTGGAAAGAAATTTAGTGAACAGAACTTCTGTTTTTTGCGAAATTTCAGCAAAGATGTTTTCTTAAATCAAAATGTTTCAGTAGTGCATAGTTCTTGTCAAGAAATAAAATCAATACTGATCATTGTTCATTAATGTACAGCATCATTGCCCATTGAACGCAATAACAGACGAATGAGAAAACAGACCAGACATGTGAGAATGAAACAATTAAGCAGACCCTCCTTTTGAGACCTTAATTTCCTGCGGTATGACTGACCAAACATGAAATTTCATTTCAGAAATCAGATATAATAATCAAAATTTCATTCAAAAATCTACTTTTGAGCATGGATTCTCTGACCCGAACAGAAACAGAATTGTATTTAAAAAGAATTGTGGTCACAAGATTTTAGGTTCTGGATTTAATTTCAAAGGCAGAATGACCAAAAAGCAGTGAAATTCTGAAACCTCAAGGTTCCTCCGAAGTTTAGTTCAAATAAGTAAGTTTTGAAACACTGCATTTTAGTAGTCAGAATTTATACAAGAACAATTGTTTTTTTGAAGTCAGATTCAATTACCAAATATTGTATTTGATGAAGGAACCTCAAAGCATTCAGAAAATTTCAACTTCAGAACACTGAAACATAAAGGATATGTGACAATGTACTGCCATCTCAGAAATTCCTCTAGAGAATGACTTCTGGTTTGGCCTGAATTTCAACAACCATATTCGTTTTACTGGAATTCAATTACCAACACACAATTTCCTTCAAGAAACAGAATGAACAATAATCAGTTGGATTTCAGTATAAGATTTTGAAAATAGAATGTGAAGCACACAGTTTACTTAAAATTTGCACTGTGTCCTTCTAAATATGCTCTTTCCACACCAAGAAATTGCACTTGCAGTACTCATTGGATGAATGACAGAACAGACTAGAAATTACAAAATTCAGCTGTTTAGGAATCCTTTGTGTATCAGACTCAAATTTGATACTGGTTTACAGATCCAAACCTAAAACTACGTTCATATAACCTTGTATGGTGTTCAGATTTTCCTAAAATAAATGGATTTTCGATAAATGAATCTCCGTTTCAAAGGAAAGTATTTCCTTGGAAATGCTTTATGATGACAATTTTTAATGGTACATTGCACTGAAAATCCAAAGGAGTAGAATGCAAAGAAATCTAGATTTCACAGTTTCCTGCTACCTTAACTGCAAATGTCCCTTTTTTCCGAAATTGGACTGAAGGGACCCCACAGTTTGAGTAAAAATTAAGTTTAGGAATTCAGATTCCTTTTCAGAATTTGATCATTGAAAAAAAGAATATCAGACTATGGAAGATGTAGTGAATTCCTTTGGCTAAACCACAAATTCAAGATGATTGTAAAACGTCATGTCTTCTATTGAACAACCATTTAAGAAAATTTGAAGAAAAGCAAATAGAGGCATGAAATGATTTGGTGTTAGAGCTTATTCACAAACAAAGAGAAATTGAAATTGAGTGATATTTAAGAACACATAGATTAATTTCTGGAAAGAAAATGATTAATTTGTAATTGTCTTAGCTGAAATGAGTTTGAAAACAGAGCATATGAGATGAGGTTTTAAAATCGAATGTGTCTTGGCACATCAAAAATGCATTGAACTCAAGAAGACCCATCACAAGTGGAATGCTATGACAGTGCAATGGCAGAACAGGCCAGAAATCCACAAACCTATTAAGTTCATAGTCCCTCCTTTTAGGGACATCAGTGTCCATAATGCATGAGTGTAAAAATAGAAAATTTCATTTCAGAATTCAGTCATAAAATTCATGTTTTCTAGCACCATTCTATTTTTGAGCTTGAAGTATGTAATTTGAACAGAAACAGAATTTGCCAAAAAAGGATTGAGATGACTTGGTTTTAAGTCATCAATTTAATTTTATACTCAGAATGACAAAAATGAATGGAAACTCAAAAATCAGGAGTTATCCTACCATTAGTTCCCATAAGGGATTTTGAGGATAGCATTTTAGTACTCAGAACCTTTCCAGGAATAAAAAATTTTGTTTGAAAACATATTCAAATTCAGATTTAGTTTTTGAAATTCGAATGCCTACTCTGAGGAAATTTTTATAAAATCTAAAAGACATGGTACAGTCATTTCAGCTATGGGCTGCAGAAGTATTGATACTGCCAGATAAAAGGAATTTAGTGAATAGAACTTCTTGTTTGTTCGAAATTTCAGCCACGATGTTTTCTTAAAAGATGTCTTTTAGTAATGCATAGTTTCTCTCAGGAAATAGAGTCAATAATGATCATTGATCATTACTGTACAGCACTGTTGTATGGTGAAAATGATGACAGATGAATGAGAAAACAGACCAAACAGTTCAGAATGAAACAATGAGGGAGACCCTCCTTGTGAGACCCTAATTTGCATCAGGCATGACTGACCATACTTGAAATTTCATTTCAGGATTCGGCTAAGGAATTCAGTATTTCCATGACAATTCGATAGTTAAGCAGGGAACCTCTGATTAGAATAGAAACAGAATTGCAATGAAAAAGCATAGGGATGATATGAGTTTAGGTAATGAATTTAATTTCAAAAGCAGAATGAGTAAAAAAAAAGGAGTGAAATTCAGATATCTGAAGGTTCCGCTGACCTTATTTGAAATTAATAAGTTTTGAAATATTACGTTTTAATACTCCAAATTTTTAGGAGCAAAAAACGCTTTTTGAAGTCAGAATCATTTTCAGAATACTGTGTTTGAAAAAAGAACCTCATAGCATTGAGAAAATATCAACTTTAGCATGCTGCATCCCAAAGGACATGTGACAATGTAGTGCCATCACAGAAACCGAATAGAGAATGACTAGCGGTTTGGCCTGAAAATCAACAAGCAGATTCGTTTTCATGGAATTGAATTAGGAACACAGATTTTCCTTCACGAACTACAATGAACAATGATAATTTCCACGTCAGCATGAGGTTATCAAAAACAGAACGTGAGGCAAAGTGTTTAATTAAAATTTGCAATTTCGATTTTAAATGTATTATCCCCTCACCAAGAAACTGCACGTGCAGTACTCAGATGCTGAATGAACAAACAGACTAGAAATTACAAAATTCAGCTGCTTAGGTATCGTTTGATGGGGAGACTCAAATTTAATACTGGTTTAGGATTGAGACCTAAAATTTCATTCATATAACCTTTTATAGTATTCAGATGTTCCAATAATAAGTAATTTTTGGATCAATAAATCTCTGTTTCAACTGAAAGTATTTCCCTGTAAATACTTTATGATGACAATTTTTAATAGTACGTTGCACTGCAAATCCAAAGCAGGAAAATGAAAATTTATTTAGAGTTCCCAATTTCCTCATACCTTAACTGCAAATGTCACTTTCATCAGACATTGTACTGAAGGAAGTCAACAGTTTGAATAAAAATTAATTTTAGGACCTCAGATTCCTTTTCAAAATGTGATCATTGTAAAAACAATATCAGACCATGGAAGATGCAGTCAATTCCTATTGCTACACTACAATGTCAATATGATTGTAGAAGATCATGTCTTTTATTGACTAACCAATTAAAAAACTTTGAAGAAAAGGAAATACAGGCATGAAATGCTTTGGTGGGAGAGCTTATTCACAAACAAATAGACATTGAAAATGAGTAATATTTAAGAACACCTATAGATTAAAATCAGAAAAATACATATGATAAATTATTCATTTTCCTCGGTGAAATGAGTTTGGGAACATAGAATGTGAAATGAGGTTTTACAATCTAATGTGTCTTTGCACAGCATAAATACATTGAGCTCATGAAGTACCACCAAATGTGGAATGCGGTGAAAGTGCAATGAGAGAACAAACCAGAAATCTTCAAATCAATCAATTTGGTAGGCCTTCCTTTTAGAGATCTCAAATTCGAATATGCTTGATTGTAAAAACCTAAAATTTCATTTCAGAATTCAGTCATAATATTCAGCTTTTAAGTCACCATTCTGTTTTTGAGCATGAAATATCTTACTTGAACAGAAACAGAATTTACATGAAAAAGAATCGAGATGACATGATTTTGGGACACAAATTTATTTTATACTCAAAATGACAAAAATGAATAGAAACTCAAAAATCAGGATTGACCCTAACGCTAAGTAACAACATTTCACTTTTGAAACATAGCCTTTTAGTAATCAGAACTTTTCTAGGAAAAATTGTTGATTGAAAGCAGATTCAAATTCAGATTTAGTCTCATAAATAAGAATGTCAACTCTGAGGAAATTTTTATTAAATCTAAATCGCATGGTACAGTCATGTCAGATACAGACTGGAGAACTAACAATGCTCCCAGTGGAAAGAAATTTAGTGAACAGAACTTCTGTTTTTTGCGAAATTTCAGCAAAGATGTTTTCTTAAATCAAAATGTTTCAGTAGTGCATAGTTCTTGTCAAGAAATAAAATCAATACTGATCATTGTTCATTAATGTACAGCATCATTGCCCATTGAACGCAATAACAGACGAATGAGAAAACAGACCAGACATGTGAGAATGAAACAATTAAGCAGACCCTCCTTTTGAGACCTTAATTTCCTGCGGTATGACTGACCAAACATGAAATTTCATTTCAGAAATCAGATATAATAATCAAAATTTCATTCAAAAATCTACTTTTGAGCATGGATTCTCTGACCCGAACAGAAACAGAATTGTATTTAAAAAGAATTGTGGTCACAAGATTTTAGGTTCTGGATTTAATTTCAAAGGCAGAATGACCAAAAAGCAGTGAAATTCTGAAACCTCAAGGTTCCTCCGAAGTTTAGTTCAAATAAGTAAGTTTTGAAACACTGCATTTTAGTAGTCAGAATTTATACAAGAACAATTGTTTTTTTGAAGTCAGATTCAATTACCAAATATTGTATTTGATGAAGGAACCTCAAAGCATTCAGAAAATTTCAACTTCAGAACACTGAAACATAAAGGATATGTGACAATGTACTGCCATCTCAGAAATTCCTCTAGAGAATGACTTCTGGTTTGGCCTGAATTTCAACAACCATATTCGTTTTACTGGAATTCAATTACCAACACACAATTTCCTTCAAGAAACAGAATGAACAATAATCAGTTGGATTTCAGTATAAGATTTTGAAAATAGAATGTGAAGCACACAGTTTACTTAAAATTTGCACTGTGTCCTTCTAAATGTGCTCTTTCCACACCAAGAAATTGCACTTGCAGTACTCATTGGATGAATGACAGAACAGACTGGAAATTACAAAATTCAGCTGTTTAGGAATCCTTTGTGTATCAGACTCAAATTTGATACTGGTTTACAGATCCAAACCTAAAACTACGTTCATATAACCTTGTATGGTGTTCAGATTTTCCTAAAATAAATGGATTTTCGATAAATGAATCTCCGTTTCAAAGGAAAGTATTTCCTTGGAAATGCTTTATGATGACAATTTTTAATAGTACATTGCACTGAAAGTCCAAAGGAGTAGAATGAAAAGAAATCTAGACTTTGCAGTTTCCTGCTACCTTAACTGCAAATGTCCCTTTTTTCAGAAATTGGACTGAAGGGACCCCACAGTTTGAGTAAAAATTAAGTTTAGGAATTCAGATTCCTTTTCAGAATTTGATCATTGAAAAAAAGAATATCAGACTATGGAAGATGTAGTGAATTCCTTTTGCTAAACCACAAATTCAATATGATTGTAAAACGTCATGTCTTCTATTGAACAACCATTTGAGAAAATTTGAAGAAAAGCAAATAGAGGCATGAAATGATTTGGTGTTAGAGGTTATTCACAAACAAAGAGAAATTGAAATTGAGTGATATTTAAGAACACATAGATCAATTTCTGGAAAGAAAATGATTAATTTGTAATTGTCTTAGCTGAAATGAGTTTGAAAACAGAGCATATGAGATGAGGTTTTAAAATCGAATGTGTCTTGGCACATCAAAAATGCATTGAACTCAAGAAGACCCATCACAAGTGGAATGCTATGACAGTGCAATGGCAGAACAGGCCAGAAATCCACAAACCTATTAAGTTCATAGTCCCTCCTTTTAGGGACATCAGTGTCCATAATGCATGAGTGTAAAAATAGAAAATTTCATTTCAGAATTCAGTCATAAAATTCATGTTTTCTAGCACCATTCTATTTTTGAGCTTGAAGTATGTAATTTGAACAGAAACAGAATTTGCCAAAAAAGGATTGAGATGACTTGGTTTTAAGTCATCAATTTAATTTTATACTCAGAATGACAAAAATGAATGGAAACTCAAAAATCAGGAGTTATCCTACCATTAGTTCCCATAAGGGATTTTGAGGATAGCCTTTTAGTACTCAGAACCTTTCCAGGAATAAAAAATTTTGTTTGAAAACATATTCAAATTCGGATTTAGTTTTTGAAATTCGAATGCCAACTCTGAGGAAATTTTTATAAAATCTAAATGACATGGTACAGTCATTTCAGCTATGGGCTGCAGAAGTATTGATACTGCCAGATAAAAGGAATTTAGTGAATAGAACTTCTTGTTTGTTCGAAATTTCAGCCACGATGTTTTCTTAAAAGATGTCTTTTAGTAATGCATAGTTTCTCTCAGGAAATAGAGTCAATAATGATCATTGATCATTACTGTACAGCACTGTTGTACGGTGAAAATGATGACAGATGAATGAGAAAACAGACCAAACAGTTCAGAATGAAACAATGAGGGAGACCCTCCTTGTGAGACCCTAATTTGCATCAGGCATGACTGACCATACTTGAAATTTCATTTCAGGATTCGGCTAAGGAATTCAGTATTTCCATGACAATTCGATAGTTAAGCAGGGAACCTCTGATTAGAATAGAAACAGAATTGCAATGAAAAAGCATAGGGATGATATGAGTTTAGGTAATGAATTTAATTTCAAAAGCAGAATGAGTAAAAAAAGAAGGAGTGAAATTCAGATATCTGAAGGTTCCGCTGACCTTATTTGAAATTAATAAGTTTTGAAATATTACGTTTTAATACTCCAAATTTTTAGGAGCAAAAAACGCTTTTTGAAGTCAGAATCATTTTCAGAATACTGTGTTTGAAAAAAGAACCTCATAGCATTGAGAAAATATCAACTTTAGCATGCTGCATCCCAAAGGACATGTGACAATGTAGTGCCATCACAGAAACCGAATAGAGAATGACTAGCGGTTTGGCCTGAAAATCAACAAGCAGATTCGTTTTCATGGAATTGAATTAGGAACACAAATTTTCCTTCACGAACTACAATGAACAATGATAATTTCCACGTCAGCATGAGGTTATCAAAAACAGAACGTGAGGCAAAGTGTTTAATTAAAATTTGCAATTTCGATTTTAAATGTATTATCCCCTCACCAAGAAACTGCACTTGCAGTACTCAGATGCTGAATGACCAAACAGACTAGAAATTACAAAATTCAGCTGCTTAGGTATCGTTTGATGGGGAGACTCAAATTTAATACTGGTTTAGGATTGAGACCTAAAATTTCATTCAAATAACCTTTTATAGTATTCAGATGTTCCAATAATAAGTAATTTTTGGATCAATAAATCTCTGTTTCAACTGAAAGTATTTCCCTGTAAATACTTTATGATGACAATTTTTAATAGTACGTTGCACTGCAAATCCAAAGCAGGAAAATGAAAATTTATTTAGAGTTCCCAATTTCCTCATACCTTAACTGCAAATGTCACTTTCATCAGACATTGTACTGAAGGAAGTCAACAGTTTGAATAAAAATTAATTTTAGGTCCTCAGATTCCTTTTCAAAATGTGATCATTGTAAAAACAATATCAGACCATGGAAGATGCAGTCAATTCCTATTGCTACACTACAATGTCAATATGATTGTAGAAGATCATGTCTTTTATTGACTAACCAATTGAAAAACTTTGAAGAAAAGGAAATACAGGCATGAAATGCTTTGGTGGGAGAGCTTATTCACAAACAAATAGACATTGAAAATGAGTAATATTTAAGAACACCTATAGATTAAAATCAGAAAAATACATATGATAAATTTTTCATTTTCCTCGGTGAAATGAGTTTGGGAACATAGAATGTGAAATGAGGTTTTACAATCTAATGTGTCTTTGCACAGCATAAATACATTGAGCTCATGAAGTACCACCAAATGTGGAATGCGGTGAAAGTGCAATGAGAGAACAAACCAGAAATCTTCAAATCAATCAATTTGGTAGGCCTTCCTTTTAGAGATCTCAAATTCCAATATGCTTGATTGTAAAAACCTAAAATTTCATTTCAGAATTCAGTCATAATATTCAGCTTTTAAGTCACCATTCTGTTTTTGAGCATGAAATATCTTACTTGAACAGAAACAGAATTTACATGAAAAAGAATTGAGATGACATGATTTTAGGACACAAATTTATTTTATACTCAAAATGACAAAAATGAATAGAAACTCAAAAATCAGGATTGACCCTAACGCTAAGTAACAACATTTCACTTTTGAAACATAGCCTTTTAGTAATCAGAACTTTTCCAGGAAAAATTGTTGATTGAAAGCAGATTCAAATTCAGATTTAGTCTCATAAATAAGAATGTCAACTCTGAGGAAATTTTTATTAAATCTAAATCGCATGGTACAGTCATGTCAGATACAGACTGGAGAACTAACAATGCTCCCAGTGGAAAGAAATTTAGTGAATAGACCTTCTGTTTTTTTGCGAAATTTCAGCAAAGATGTTTTCTTAAATCAAAATGTTTCAGTAGTGCATAGTTCTTGTCAAGAAATAAAATCAATACTGATCATTGTTCATTAATGTACAGCATCATTGCCCATTGAACGCAATAACAGACGAATGAGAAAACAGACCAGACATTTGAGAATGAAACAATTAAGCAGACCCTCCTTTTGAGACCTTAATTTCCTGCGGTATGACTGACCAAACATGAAATTTCATTTCAGAAATCAGATATAATAATCAAAATTTCATTCAAAAATCTACTTTTGAGCATGGATTCTCTGACCCGAACAGAAACAGAATTGTATTTAAAAAGAATTGTGGTCACAAGATTTTAGGTTCTGGATTTAATTTCAAAGGCAGAATGACCAAAAAGCAGTGAAATTCTGAAACCTCAAGGTTCCTCCGAAGTTTAGTTCAAATAAGTAAGTTTTGAAACACTGCATTTTAGTAGTCAGAATTTATACAAGAACAATTGTTTTTTGAAGTCAGATTCAATTACCGAATATTGTATTTGATGAAGGAACCTCAAAGCATTCAGAAAATTTCAACTTCAGAACACTGAAACATAAAGGATATGTGACAATGTAGTGCCATCTCAGAAATGCCTCTAGAGAATGACTTCTGGTTTGGCCTGAATTTCAACAACCATATTCGTTTTACTGGAATTCAATTACCAACACACAATTTCCTTCAAGAAACAGAATGAACAATAATCATTTGGATTTCAGTATAAGATTTTGAAAATAGAATGTGAAGCACACAGTTTACTTAAAATTTGCACTGTGTCCTTCTAAATGTGCTCTTTCCACACCAAGAAATTGCACTTGCAGTACTCATTGGATGAATGACAGACCAGACGAGAAATTACAAAATTCAGCTGTTTAGGAATCCTTTGTGTATCAGACTCAAATTTGATACTGGTTTACAGATCCAAACCTAAAACTACGTTCATATAACCTTGTATGGTGTTCAGATTTTCCTAAAATAAATGGATTTTTCGATAAATGAATCTCCGTTTCAAAGGAAAGTATTTCCTTGGAAATGCTTTATGATGACAATTTTTAATGGTACATTGCACTGAAAATCCAAAGGAGTAGAATGCAAAGAAATCTAGATTTCACAGTTTCCTGCTACCTTAACTGCAAATGTCCCTTTTTTCAGAAATTGGACTGAAGGGACCCCACAGTTTGAGTAAAAATTAAGTTTAGGAATTCAGATTCCTTTTCAGAATTTGATCATTGAAAAAAAGAATATCAGACTATGGAAGATGTAGTGAATTCCTTTGGCTAAACCACAAATTCAAGATGATTGTAAAACGTCATGTCTTCTATTGAACAACCATTTAAGAAAATTTGAAGAAAAGCAAATAGAGGCATGAAATGATTTGGTGTTAGAGCTTATTCACAAACAAAGAGAAATTGAAATTGAGTGATATTTAAGAACACATAGATTAATTTCTGGAAAGAAAATGATTAATTTGTAATTGTCTTAGCTGAAATGAGTATGAAAACAGAGCATATGAGATGAGGTTTTAAAATCGAATGTGTCTTGGCACATCAAAAATGCATTGAACTCAAGAAGACCCATCACAAGTGGAATGCTATGACAGTGCAATGGCAGAACAGGCCAGAAATCCACAAACCTATTAAGTTCATACTCCCTCCTTTTAGGGACATCAGTGTCCATAATGCATGAGTGTAAAAATAGAAAATTTCATTTCAGAATTCAGTCATAAAATTCATGTTTTCTAACACCATTCGATTTTTGAGCTTGAAGTATGTAATTTGAACAGAAACAGAATTTGCCAAAAAAGGATTGAGATGACTTGGTTTTAAGTCATCAATTTAATTTTATACTCAGAATGACAAAAATGAATGGAAACTCAAAAATCAGGAGTTATCCTACCATTAGTTCCCATAAGGGATTTTGAGGATAGCCTTTTAGTACTCAGAACCTTTCCAGGAATAAAAAATTTTGTTTGAAAACATATTCAAATTCAGATTTAGTTTTTGAAATTCGAATGCCTACTCTGAGGAAATTTTTATAAAATCTAAATGACATGGTACAGTCATTTCAGCTATGGGCTGCAGAAGTATTGATACTGCCAGATAAAAGGAATTTAGTGAATAGAACTTCTTGTTTGTTCGAAATTTCAGCCATGATGTTTTCTTAAAAGATGTCTTTTAGTAATGCATAGTTTCTCTCCGGAAATAGAGTCAATAATGATCATTGATCATTACTGTACAGCACTGTTGTATGGTGAAAATGATGACAGATGAATGAGAAAACAGACCAAACAGTTCAGAATGAAACAATGAGGGAGACCCTCCTTGTGAGACCCTAATTTGCATCAGGCATGACTGACCATACTTGAAATTTCATTTCAGGATTCGGCTAAGGAATTCAGTATTTCCATGACAATTCGATAGTTAAGCAGGGAACCTCTGATTAGAATAGAAACAGAATTGCAATGAAAAAGCATAGGGATGATATGAGTTTAGGTAATGAATTTAATTTCAAAAGCAGAATGAGTAAAAAAAAAAGCAGTGAAATTCAGATATCTCAAGGTTCCGCTGACCTTATTTGAAATTAATAAGTTTTGAAATATTATGTTTTAATACTCCAAATTTTTAGGAGCAAAAAATGCTTTTTGAAGTCAGAATCATTTTCAGAATACTGTGTTTGAAAAAAGAACCTCATAGCATTGAGAAAATATCAAGTTTAGCATGCTGCATCCCAAAGGACATGTGACAATGTAGTGCCATCACAGAAACCGAATAGAGAATGACTAGCGGTTTGGCCTGAAAATCAACAAGCAGATTCGTTTTCATGGAATTGAATTAGGAACACAGATTTTCCTTCACGAACTACAATGAACAATGATAATTTCCACGTCAGTATGAGGTTATCAAAAACAGAACGTGAGGCAAAGTGTTTAATTAAAATTTGCAATTTCGATTTTAAATGTATTATCCCCTCACCAAGAAACTGCACGTGCAGTACTCAGATGCTGAATGAACAAACAGACTAGAAGTTACAAAATTCAGCTGCTTAGGTATCGTTTGATGGGGAGACTCAAATTTAATACTGGTTTAGGATTGAGACCTAAAATTTCATTCATATAACCTTTTATAGTATTCAGATGTTCCAATAATAAGTAATTTTTGGATCAATAAATCTCTGTTTCAACTGAAAGTATTTCCCTGTAAATACTTTATGATGACAATTTTTAATAGTACGTTGCACTGCAAATCCAAAGCAGGAAAGTGAAAATTTATTTAGAGTTCCCAATTTCCTCATACCTTAACTGCAAATGTCACTTTCATCAGACATTGTACTGAAGGAAGTCAACAGTTTGAATAAAAATTAATTTTAGGACCTCAGATTCCTTTTCAAAATGTGATCATTGTAAAAACAATATCAGACCATGGAAGATGCAGTCAATTCCTATTGCTACACTACAATGTCAATATGATTGTAGAAGATCATGTCTTTTATTGACTAACCAATTAAAAATCTTTGAAGAAAAGGAAATACAGGCATGAAATGCTTTGGTGGGAGAGCTTATTCACAAACAAATAGACATTGAAAATGAGTAATATTTAAGAACACCTATAGATTAAAATCAGAAAAATACATATGATAAATTTTTCATTTTCCTCGGTGAAATGAGTTTGGGAACATAGAATGTGAAATGAGGTTTTACAATCTAATGTGTCTTTGCACAGCATAAATACATTGAGCTCATGAAGTACCACCAAATGTGGAATGCGGTGAAAGTGCAATGAGAGAACAAACCAGAAATCTTCAAATCAATCAATTTGGTAGGCCTTCCTTTTAGAGATCTCAAATTCCAATATGCTTGATTGTAAAAACCTAAAATTTCATTTCAGAATTCAGTCATAATATTCAGCTTTTAAGTCACCATTCTATTTTGAGCATGGAAATATCTTACTTGAACAGAAACAGAATTTACATGAAAAAGAATTGAGATGACATGATTTTAGGACACAAATTTATTTTATACTCAAAATGACAAAAATGAATAGAAACTCAAAAATCAGGATTGACCCTAACGCTAAGTAACAACATTTCACTTTTGAAACATAGCCTTTTAGTAATCAGAACTTTTCCAGGAAAAATTGTTGATTGAAAGCAGATTCAAATTCAGATTTAGTCTCATAAATAAGAATGTCAACTCTGAGGAAATTTTTATTAAATCTAAATAACATGGTACAGTCATGTCAGATACAGACTGGAGAACTAACAATGCTCCCAGTGGAAAGAAATTTAGTGAACAGAACTTCTGTTTTTTGCGAAATTTCAGCAAAGATGTTTTCTTAAATCAAAATGTTTCAGTAGTGCATAGTTCTTGTCAAGAAATAAAATCAATACTGATCATTGTTCATTAATGTACAGCATCATTGCCCATTGAACACAATAACAGACGAATGAGAAAACAGACCAGACATGTGAGAATGAAACAATTAAGCAGACCCTCCTTTTGAGACCTTAATTTCCTGCGGTATGACTGACCAAACATGAAATTTCATTTCAGAAATCAGATATAATAATCAAAATTTCATTCAAAAATCTACTTTTGAGCATGGATTCTCTGACCCGAACAGAAACAGAATTGTATTTAAAAAGAATTGTGGTCACAAGATTTTAGGTTCTGGATTTAATTTCAAAGGCAGAATGACCAAAAAGCAGTGAAATTCTGAAACCTCAAGGTTCCTCCGAAGTTTAGTTCAAATAAGTAAGTTTTGAAACACTGCATTTTAGTAGTCAGAATTTATACAAGAACAATTGTTTTTTGAAGTCAGATTCAATTACCGAATATTGTATTTGATGAAGGAACCTCAAAGCATTCAGAAAATTTCAACTTCAGAACACTGAAACATAAAGGATATGTGACCATGTAGTGCCATCTCAGAAATGCCTCTAGAGAATGACTTCTGGTTTGGCCTGAATTTCAACAACCATATTCGTTTTACTGGAATTCAATTACCAACACACAATTTCCTTCAAGAAACAGAATGAACAGTAATCATTTGGATTTCAGTATAAGATTTTGAAAATAGAATGTGAAGCACACAGTTTACTTAAAATTTGCACTGTGTCCTTCTAAATGTGCTCTTTCCACACCAAGAAATTGCACTTGCAGTACTCATTGGATGAATGACAGACCAGACGAGAAATTACAAAATTCAGCTGTTTAGGAATCCTTTGTATATCAGACTCAAATTTGATACTGGTTTACAGATCCAAACCTAAAGCTACGTTCATATAACCTTGTATGGTGTTCAGATTTTCCTAAAATAAATGGATTTTTCGATAAATGTATCTCCGTTTCAAAGGAAAGTATTTCCTTGGAAATGCTTTATGATGACAATTTTTAATGGTACATTGCACTGAAAGTCCAAAGGAGTAGAATGCAAAGAAATCTAGATTTCACAGTTTCCTGCTACCTTAACTGCAAATGTCCCTTTTTTCAGAAATTGGACTGAAGGGACCCCACAGTTTGAGTAAAAATTAAGTTTAGGAATTCAGATTCCTTTTCAGAATTTGATCATTGAAAAAAAGAATATCAGACTATGGAAGATGTAGTGAATTCCTTTTGCTAAACCACAAATTCAATATGATTGTAAAACGTCATGTCTTCTATTGAACAACCATTTGAGAAAATTTGAAGAAAAGCAAATAGAGGCATGAAATGATTTGGTGTTAGAGCTTATTCACAAACAAAGAGAAATTCAAATTGAGTGATTTTTAAGAACACATAGATTAATTTCTGGAAATAAAATGATTAATTTGTAATTTTCTTAGCTGAAATGAGTTTGAAAACAGAGCATATGAGATGAGGTTTTAAAATCGAATGTGTCTTGGCACATCAAAAATGCATTGAACTCAAGAAGACCCATCACAAGTGGAATGCTATGACAGTGCAATGGCAGAACAGGCCAGAAATCCACAAACCTATTAAGTTCATAGTCCCTCCTTTTAGGGACATCAGTGTCCATAATGCATGAGTGTAAAAATAGAAAATTTCATTTCAGAATTCAGTCATAAAATTCATGTTTTCTAACACCATTCGATTTTTGAGCTTGAAGTATGTAATTTGAACAGAAACAGAATTTGCCAAAAAAGGATTGAGATGACTTGGTTTTAAGTCATCAATTTAATTTTATACTCAGAATGACAAAAATGAATGGAAACTCAAAAATCAGGAGTTACCCTACCATTAGTTCCCATAAGGGATTTTGAGGATAGCCTTTTAGTACTCAGAACCTTTCCAGGAATAAAAAATTTTGTTTGAAAACATATTCAAATTCAGATTTAGTTTTTGAAATTCGAATGCCAACTCTGAGGAAATTTTTATAAAATCTAAATGACATGGTACAGTCATTTCAGCTATGGGCTGCAGAAGTATTGATACTGCCAGATAAAAGGAATTTAGTGAATAGAACTTCTTGTTTGTTCGAAATTTCAGCCACGATGTTTTCTTAAAAGATGTCTTTTAGTAATGCATAGTTTCTCTCAGGAAATAGAGTCAATAATGATCATTGATCATTACTGTACAGCACTGTTGTACGGTGAAAATGATGACGGATGAATGAGAAAACAGACCAAACAGTTCAGAATGAAACAATTAGGGAGACCCTCCTTGTGAGACCCTAATTTGCATCAGGCATGACTGACCATACTTGAAATTTCATTTCAGGATTCGGCTACGGAATTCAGTATTTCCATGACAATTCGATAGTTAAGCAGGGAACCTCTGATTAGAATAGAAACAGAATTGCAATGAAAAAGCATAGGGATGATATGAGTTTAGGTAATGAATTTAATTTCAAAAGCAGAATGAGTAAAAAAAAAGCAGTGAAATTCAGATATCTCAAGGTTCCGCTGACCTTATTTGAAATTAATAAGTTTTGAAATATTACGTTTTAATACTCCAAATTTTTAGGAGCAAAAAATGCTTTTTGAAGTCAGAATCATTTTCAGAATACTGTGTTTGAAAAAAGAACCTCATAGCATTGAGAAAATATCAAGTTTAGCATGCTGCATCCCAAAGGACATGTGACAATGTAGTGCCATCACAGAAACCGAATAGAGAATGACTAGCGGTTTGGCCTGAAAATCAACAAGCAGATTCGTTTTCATGGAATTGAATTAGGAACACAGATTTTCCTTCACGAACTACAATGAACAATGATAATTTCCACGTCAGTATGAGGTTATCAAAAACAGAACGTGAGGCAAAGTGTTTAATTAAAATTTGCAATTTCGATTTTAAATGTATTATCCCCTCACCAAGAAACTGCACTTGCAGTACTCAGATGCTGAATGACCAAACAGACTAGAAATTACAAAATTCAGCTGCTTAGGTATCGTTTGATGGGGAGACTCAAATTTAATACTGGTTTAGGATTGAGACCTAAAATTTCATTCATATAACCTTTTATAGTATTCAGATGTTCCAATAATAAGTAATTTTTGGATCAATAAATCTCTGTTTCAACTGAAAGTATTTCCCTGTAAATACTTTATGATGACAATTTTTAATAGTACGTTGCACTGCAAATCCAAAGCAGGAAAATGAAAATTTATTTAGAGTTCCCAATTTCCTCATACCTTAACTGCAAATGTCACTTTCATCAGACATTGTACTGAAGGAAGTCAACAGTTTGAATAAAAATTAATTTTAGGACCTCAGATTCCTTTTCAAAATGTGATCATTGTAAAAACAATATCAGACCATGGAAGATGCAGTCAATTCCTATTGCTACACTACAATGTCAATATGATTGTAGATGATCATGTCTTTTATTGACTAACCAATTAAAAATCTTTGAAGAAAAGGAAATACAGGCATGAAATGCTTTGGTGGGAGAGCTTATTCACAAACAAATAGACATTGAAAATGAGTAATATTTAAGAACACCTATAGATTAAAATCAGAAAAATACATATGATAAATTTTCATTTTCCTCGGTGAAATGAGTTTGGGAACATAGAATGTGAAATGAGGTTTTACAATCTAATGTGTCTTTGCACAGCATAAATACATTGAGCTCATGAAGTACCACCAAATGTGGAATGCGGTGAAAGTGCAATGAGAGAACAAACCAGAAATCTTCAAATCAATCAATTTGGTAGGCCTTCCTTTTAGAGATCTCAAATTCCAATATGCTTGATTGTAAAAACCTAAAATTTCATTTCAGAATTCAGTCATAATATTCAGCTTTTAAGTCACCATTCTATTTTTGAGCATGGAAATATCTTACTTGAACAGAAGCAGAATTTACATGAAAAAGAATTGAGATGACATGATTTTAGGACACAAATTTATTTTATACTCAAAATGACAAAAATGAATAGAAACTCAAAAATCAGGATTGACCCTAACGCTAAGTAACAACATTTCACTTTTGAAACATAGCCTTTTAGTAATCAGAACTTTTCCAGGAAAAATTGTTGATTGAAAGCAGATTCAAATTCAGATTTAGTCTCATAAATAAGAATGTCAACTCTGAGGAAATTTTTATTAAATCTAAATCGCATGGTACAGTCATGTCAGATACAGACTGGAGAACTAACAATGCTCCCAGTGGAAAGAAATTTAGTGAACAGAACTTCTGTTTTTTGCGAAATTTCAGCAAAGATGTTTTCTTAAATCAAAATGTTTCAGTAGTGCATAGTTCTTGTCAAGAAATAAAATCAATACTGATCATTGTTCATTAATGTACAGCATCATTGCCCATTGAACGCAATAACAGACGAATGAGAAAACAGACCAGACATGTGAGAATGAAACAATTAAGCAGACCCTCCTTTTGAGACCTTAATTTCCTGCGGTATGACTGACCAAACATGAAATTTCATTTCAGAAATCAGATATAATAATCAAAATTTCATTCAAAAATCTACTTTTGAGCATGGATTCTCTGACCCGAACAGAAACAGAATTGTATTTAAAAAGAATTGTGGTCACAAGATTTTAGGTTCTGGATTTAATTTCAAAGGCAGAATGACCAAAAAGCAGTGAAATTCTGAAACCTCAAGGTTCCTCCGAAGTTTAGTTCAAATAAGTAAGTTTTGAAACACTGCATTTTAGTAGTCAGAATTTATACAAGAACAATTGTTTTTTTGAAGTCAGATTCAATTACCAAATATTGTATTTGATGAAGGAACCTCAAAGCATTCAGAAAATTTCAACTTCAGAACACTGAAACATAAAGGATATGTGACAATGTACTGCCATCTCAGAAATGCCTCTAGAGAATGACTTCTGGTTTGGCCTGAATTTCAACAACCATATTCGTTTTACTGGAATTCAATTACCAACACACAATTTCCTTCAAGAAACAGAATGAACAATAATCATTTGGATTTCAGTATAAGATTTTGAAAATAGAATGTGAAGCACACAGTTTACTTAAAATTTGCACTGTGTCCTTCTAAATGTGCTCTTTCCACACCAAGAAATTGCACTTGCAGTACTCATTGGATGAATGACAGACCAGACTAGAAATTACAAAATTCAGCTGTTTAGGAATCCTTTGTGTATCAGACTCAAATTTGATACTGGTTTACAGATCCAAACCTAAAAGTACGTTCATATAACCTTTTATGGTGTTCAGATTTTCCTAAAATAAATGGATTTTCGATAAATGAATCTCCGTTTCAAAGGAAAGTATTTCCTTGGAAATGCTTTATGATGACAATTTTTAATAGTACATTGCACTGAAAGTCCAAAGGAGTAGAATGCAAAGAAATCTAGATTTCACAGTTTCCTGCTACCTTAACTGCAAATTTCCCTTTTGTCAGAAATTGGCCTGAAGGGACCCCACAGGTTGAGTAAAAATTAAGTTTAGGTACTCAGATTCCTTTTCAGAATTTGATCATTGAAAAAACAATATCAGACTATGGAAGATGTAGTGAATTCCTTTTGCTAAACCACAAATTCAATATGATTGTACAAGGTCATGTCTTCTATTGAACAACCATTTAAGAAAATTTGAAGAAAAGCAAATGGAGGCATGAAATGATTTGGTGTTAGAGCTTATTCACAAAAAAAAGAGAAATTGAAATTGAGTGATATTTAAGAACACATAGATTAAGTTCTGGAAAGAAAATGATTAATTTGTAATTGTCTTAGCTGAAATGAGTTTGAAAACAGAGCATATGAGATGAGGTTTTAAAATAGAATGAGTCTTGGCACATCAAAAATGCATTGAACTCAAGAAGACCCATCACAAGTGGAATGCTATGACAGTGCAATGGCAGAACAGGCCAGAAATCCCCAAACCTATTAAGTTCATAGTCCCTCCTTTTAGGGACATCAGTGTCCATAATGCATGAGTGTAAAAATAGAAAATTTCATTTCAGAATTTAGTCATAAAATTCATGATTTCTAGCACCATTCGATTTTTGAGCTTGGAGTGTGTAATTTGAACAGAAACAGAATTTGCCAAAAAAGGATTGAGATGACTTGGTTTTAAGTCATCAATTTAATTTTATACTCAGAATGACAAAAATGAATGGAAACTCAAAAATCAGGAGTTATCCTAACATTAGTTCCCATAAGGGATTTTGAGGATAGCCTTTTAGTACTCAGAACCTTTCCAGGAATAAAAAATTTTGTTTGAAAACATATTCAAATTCAGATTTAGTTTTTGAAATTCGAATGCCAACTCTGAGGAAATTTTTATAAAATCTAAATGACATGGTACAGTCATTTCAGCTATGGGCTGCAGAAGTATTGATACTGCCAGATAAAAGGAATTTAGTGAATAGAACTTCTTGTTTGTTCGAAATTTCAGCCACGATGTTTTCTTAAAAGATGTCTTTTAGTAATGCATAGTTTCTCTCAGGAAATAGAGTCAATAATGATCATTGATCATTACTGTACAGCACTGTTGTACGGTCAAAATGATGACGGATGAATGAGAAAACAGACCAAACAGTTCAGAATGAAACAATGAGGGAGACCCTCCTTGTGAGACCCTAATTTGCATCAGGCATGACTGACCATACTTGAAATTTCATTTCAGGATTCGGCTACGGAATTCAGTATTTCCATGACAATTCGATAGTTAAGCAGGGAACCTCTGATTAGAATAGAAACAGAATTGCAATGAAAAAGCATAGGGATGATATGAGTTTAGGTAATGAATTTAATTTCAAAAGCAGAATGAGTAAAAAAAAAGCAGTGAAATTCAGATATCTCAAGGTTCCGCTGACCTTATTTGAAATTAATAAGTTTTGAAATATTACGTTTTAATACTCCAAATTTTTAGGAGCAAAAAATGCTTTTTGAAGTCAGAATCATTTTCAGAATACTGTGTTTGAAAAAAGAACCTCATAGCATTGAGAAAATATCAAGTTTAGCATGCTGCATCCCAAAGGACATGTGACAATGTAGTGCCATCACAGAAACCGAATAGAGAATGACTAGCGGTTTGGCCTGAAAATCAACAAGCAGATTCGTTTTCATGGAATTGAATTAGGAACACAGATTTTCCTTCACGAACTACAATGAACAATGATAATTTCCACGTCAGTATGAGGTTATCAAAAACAGAACGTGAGGCAAAGTGTTTAATTAAAATTTGCAATTTCGATTTTAAATGTATTATCCCCTCACCAAGAAACTGCACTTGCAGTACTCAGATGCTGAATGACCGAACAGACTAGAAATTACAAAATTCAGCTGCTTAGGTATCATTTAATGGGGGGACTGAAATTTAATACTGGTTTAGGATTGAGACCTAAAATTTCATTCATATAACCTTTTATAGTATTCAGATGTTCCAATAATAAGTAATTTTTGGATCAATAAATCTCTGTTTCAACTGAAAGTATTTCCCTGTAAATACTTTATGATGACAATTTTTAATAGTACGTTGCACTGCAAATCCAAAGCAGGAAAATGAAAATTTATTTAGAGTTCCCAATTTCCTCATACCTTAACTGCAAATGTCACTTTCATCAGACATTGTACTGAAGGAAGTCAACAGTTTGAATAAAAATTAATTTTAGGACCTCAGATTCCTTTTCAAAATGTGATCATTGTAAAAACAATATCAGACCATGGAAGATGCAGTCCATTCCTATTGCTACACTACAATGTCAATATGATTGTAGAAGATCATGTCTTTTATTGACTAACCAATTAAAAAAACTTTGAAGAAAAGGAAATACAGGCATGAAATGCTTTGGTGGGAGAGCTTATTCACAAACAAATAGACATTGAAAATGAGTAATATTTAAGAACACATATAGTTTAAAATCAGAAAAAATATGATAAATTTTTTATTTTCATCGGTGAAATGAGTTTGGGAACATAGAATGTGAGATGAGGTTTTACAATCTAATGTGTCTTTGCACAGCATAAATACATTGAGCTCATGAAGTACCACCAAATGTGGAATGCGGTGAAAGTGCAATGAGAGAACAAACCAGAAATCTTCAAATCAATCAATTTGGTAGGCCTTCCTTTTAGAGATCTCAAATTCCAATATGCTTGATTGTAAAAACCTAAAATTTCATTTCAGAATTCAGTCATAATATTCAGCTTTTAAGTCACCATTCTAATTTTGAGCATGGAAATATCTTACTTGAACAGAAGCAGAATTTACATGAAAAAGAATTGAGATGACATGATTTTAGGACACAAATTTATTTTATACTCAAAATGACAAAAATGAATAGAAACTCAAAAATCAGGATTGACCCTAACGCTAAGTAACAACATTTCACTTTTGAAACATAGCCTTTTAGTAATCAGAACTTTTCCAGGAAAAATTGTTGATTGAAAGCAGATTCAAATTCAGATTTAGTCTCATAAATAAGAATGTCAACTCTGAGGAAATTTTTATTAAATCTAAATAACATGGTACAGTCATGTCAGATACAGACTGGAGAACTAACAATGCTCCCAGTGGAAAGAAATTTAGTGAATAGACCTTCTGTTTTTTGCGAAATTTCAGCAAAGATGTTTTCTTAAATCAAAATGTTTCAGTAGTGCATAGTTCTTGTCAAGAAATAAAATCAATACTGATCATTGTTCATTAATGTACAGCATCATTGCCCATTGAACGCAATAACAGACGAATGAGAAAACACACCAGACATTTGAGAATGAAACAATTAAGCAGACCCTCCTTTTGAGACCTTAATTTCCTGCGGTATGACTGACCAAACATGAAATTTCATTTCAGAAATCAGATATAATAATCAAAATTTCATTCAAAAATCTACTTTTGAGCATGGATTCTCTGACCCGAACAGAAACAGAATTGTATTTAAAAAGAATTGTGGTCACAAGATTTTAGGTTCTGGATTTAATTTCAAAGGCAGAATGACCAAAAAGCAGTGAAATTCTGAAACCTCAAGGTTCCTCCGAAGTTTAGTTCAAATAAGTAAGTTTTGAAACACTGCATTTTAGTAGTCAGAATTTATACAAGAACAATTGTTTTTTGAAGTCAGATTCAATTACCGAATATTGTATTTGATGAAGGAACCTCAAAGCATTCAGAAAATTTCAACTTCAGAACACTGAAACATAAAGGATATGTGACAATGTAGTGCCATCTCAGAAATGCCTCTAGAGAATGACTTCTGGTTTGGCCTGAATTTCAACAACCATATTCGTTTTACTGGAATTCAATTACCAACACACAATTTCCTTCAAGAAACAGAATGAACAGTAATCATTTGGATTTCAGTATAAGATTTTGAAAATAGAATGTGAAGCACACAGTTTACTTAAAATTTGCACTGTGTCCTTCTAAATGTGCTCTTTCCACACCAAGAAATTGCACTTGCAGTACTCATTGGATGAATGACAGACCAGACGAGAAATTACAAAATTCAGCTGTTTAGGAATCCTTTGTATATCAGACTCAAATTTGATACTGGTTTACAGATCCAAACCTAAAGCTACGTTCATATAACCTTGTATGGTGTTCAGATTTTCCTAAAATAAATGGATTTTTCGATAAATGTATCTCCGTTTCAAAGGAAAGTATTTCCTTGGAAATGCTTTATGATGACAATTTTTAAAGGTACATTGCACTGAAAATCCAAAGGAGTAGAATGCAAAGAAATCTAGATTTCACAGTTTCCTGCTACCTTAACTGCAAATGTCCCTTTTTTCAGAAATTGGACTGAAGGGACCCCACAGTTTGAGTAAAAATTAAGTTTAGGAACTCAGATTCCTTTTCAGAATTTGATCATTGAAAAAAAGAATATCAGACTATGGAAGATGTAGTGAATTCCTTTTGCTAAACCACAAATTCAATATGATTGTAAAACGTCATGTCTTCTATTGAACAACCATTTGAGAAAATTTGAAGAAAAGCAAATAGAGGCATGAAATGATTTGGTGTTAGAGCTTATTCACAAACAAAAAAGAAATTCAAATTGAGTGATATTTAAGGACACATAGATTAATTTCTGGAAATAAAATGATTAATTTGTAATTTTCTTAGCTGAAATGAGTTTGAAAACAGAGCATATGAGATGAGGTTTTAAAATCGAATGTGTCTTGGCACATCAAAAATGCATTGAACTCAAGAAGACCCATCACAAGTGGAATGCTATGACAGTGCAATGGCAGAACAGGCCAGAAATCCACAAACCTATTAAGTTCATAGTCCCTCCTTTTAGGGACATCAGTGTCCATAATGCATGAGTGTAAAAATAGAAAATTTCATTTCAGAATTCAGTCATAAAATTCATGTTTTCTAACACCATTCGATTTTTGAGCTTGAAGTATGTAATTTGAACAGAAACAGAATTTGCCAAAAAAGGATTGAGATGACTTGGTTTTAAGTCATCAATTTAATTTTATACTCAGAATGACAAAAATGAATGGAAACTCAAAAATCAGGAGTTATCCTAACATTAGTTCCCATAAGGGATTTTGAGGATAGCCTTTTAGTACTCAGAACCTTTCCAGGAATAAAAAATTTTGTTTGAAAACATATTCAAATTCAGATATAGTTATTGAAATTCGAATGCCAACTCTGAGGAAATTTTTATAAAATCTAAATGACATGGTACAGTCATTTCAGCTATGGGCTGCAGAAGTATTGATACTGCCAGATACAAGGTATTTAGTGAATAGAACTTCTTGTTTGTTCGAAATTTCAGCCACGATGTTTTCTTAAAAGATGTCTTTTAGTAATGCATAGTTACTCTCAGGAAATAGAGTCATTAATGATCATTGATCATTACTGTACAGCACTGTTGTACGGTGAAAATGATGACGGATGAATGAGAAAACAGACCAAACAGTTCAGAATGACACAATTAGGGAGACCCTCCTTGTGAGACCCTAATTTGCATCAGGCATGACTGACCATGCTTGAAATTTCATTTCAGGATTCGGCTACGGAATTCAGTATTTCCATGACAATTCGATAGTTAAGCAGGGAACCTCTGATTAGAATAGAAACAGAATTGCAATGAAAAAGCATAGGGATGATATGAGTTTAGGTAATGAATTTAATTTCAAAAGCAGAATGAGTAAAAAAAAAGCAGTGAAATTCAGATATCTCAAGGTTCCGCTGACCTTATTTGAAATTAATAAGTTTTGAAATATTACGTTTTAATACTCCAAATTTTTAGGAGCAAAAAATGCTTTTTGAAGTCAGAATCATTTTCAGAATACTGTGTTTGAAAAAAGAACCTCATAGCATTGAGAAAATATCAAGTTTAGCATGCTACATCCCAAAGGACATGTGACAATGTAGTGCCATCACAGAAACCGAATAGAGAATGACTAGCGGTTTGGCCTGAAAATCAACAAGCAGATTCGTTTTCATGGAATTGAATTAGGAACACAGATTTTCCTTCACGAACTACAATGAACAATGATAATTTCCACGTCAGTATGAGGTTATCAAAAACAGAACGTGAGGCAAAGTGTTTAATTAAAATTTGCAATTTCGATTTTAAATGTATTATCCCCTCACCAAGAAACTGCACTTGCAGTACTCAGATGCTGAATGACCAAACAGACTAGAAATTACAAAATTCAGCTGCTTAGGTATCGTTTGATGGGGAGACTCAAATTTAATACTGGTTTAGGATTGAGACCTAAAATTTCATTCATATAACCTTTTATAGTATTCAGATGTTCCAATAATAAGTAATTTTTGAATCAATAAATCTCTGTTTCAACTGAAAGTATTTCCCTGTAAATACTTTATGATGACAATTTTTAATAGTACGTTGCACTGCAAATCCAAAGCAGGAAAATGAAAATTTATTTAGAGTTCCCAATTTCCTCATACCTTAACTGCAAATGTCACTTTCATCAGACATTGTACTGAAGGAAGTCAACAGTTTGAATAAAAATTAATTTTAGGACCTCAGATTCCTTTTCAAAATGTGATCATTGTAAAAACAATATCAGACCATGGAAGATGCAGTCAATTCCTATTGCTACACTACAATGTCAATATGATTGTAGATGATCATGTCTTTTATTGACTAACCAATTAAAAATCTTTGAAGAAAAGGAAATACAGGCATGAAATGCTTTGGTGGGAGAGCTTATTCACAAACAAATAGACATTGAAAATGAGTAATATTTAAGAACACCTATAGATTAAAATCAGAAAAATACATATGATAAATTTTTCATTTTCCTCGGTGAAATGAGTTTGGGAACATAGAATGTGAAATGAGGTTTTACAATCTAATGTGTCTTTGCACAGCATAAATACATTGAGCTCATGAAGTACCACCAAATGTGGAATGCGGTGAAAGTGCAATGAGAGAACAAACCAGAAATCTTCAAATCAATCAATTTGGTAGGCCTTCCTTTTAGAGATCTCAAATTCCAATATGCTTGATTGTAAAAACCTAAAATTTCATTTCAGAATTCAGTCATAATATTCAGCTTTTAAGTCACCATTCTATTTTTGAGCATGGAAATATCTTACTTGAACAGAAGCAGAATTTACATGAAAAAGAATTGAGATGACATGATTTTAGGACACAAATTTATTTTATACTCAAAATGACAAAAATGAATAGAAACTCAAAAATCAGGATTGACCCTAAAGCTAAGTAACAACATTTCACTTTTGAAACATAGCCTTTTAGTAATCAGAACTTTTCCAGGAAAAATTGTTGATTGAAAGCAGATTCAAATTCAGATTTAGTCTCATAAATAAGAATGTCAACTCTGAGGAAATTTTTATTAAATCTAAATAACATGGTACAGTCATGTCAGATACAGACTGGAGAACTAACAATGCTCCCAGTGGAAAGAAATTTAGTGAATAGACCTTCTGTTTTTTGCGAAATTTCAGCAAAGATGTTTTCTTAAATCAAAATGTTTCAGTAGTGCATAGTTCTTGTCAAGAAATAAAATCAATACTGATCATTGTTCATTAATGTACAGCATCATTGCCCATTGAACGCAATAACAGACGAATGAGAAAACAGACCAGACATTTGAGAATGAAACAATTAAGCAGACCCTCCTTTTGAGACCTTAATTTCCTGCGGTATGACTGACCAAACATGAAATTTCATTTCAGAAATCAGATATAATAATCAAAATTTCATTCAAAAATCTACTTTTGAGCATGGATTCTCTGACCCGAACAGAAACAGAATTGTATTTAAAAAGAATTGTGGTCACAAGATTTTAGGTTCTGGATTTAATTTCAAAGGCAGAATGACCAAAAAGCAGTGAAATTCTGAAACCTCAAGGTTCCTCCGAAGTTTAGTTCAAATAAGTAAGTTTTGAAACACTGCATTTTAGTAGTCAGAATTTATACAAGAACAATTGTTTTTTGAAGTCAGATTCAATTACCGAATATTGTATTTGATGAAGGAACCTCAAAGCATTCAGAAAATTTCAACTTCAGAACACTGAAACATAAAGGATATGTGACAATGTAGTGCCATCTCAGAAATGCCTCTAGAGAATGACTTCTGGTTTGGCCTGAATTTCAACAACCATATTCGTTTTACTGGAATTCAATTACCAACACACAATTTCCTTCAAGAAACAGAATGAACAATAATCATTTGGATTTCAGTATAAGATTTTGAAAATAGAATGTGAAGCACACAGTTTACTTAAAATTTGCACTGTGTCCTTCTAAATGTGCTCTTTCCACACCAAGAAATTGCACTTGCAGTACTCATTGGATGAATGACAGACCAGACGAGAAATTACAAAATTCAGCTGTTTAGGAATCCTTTGTGTATCAGACTCAAATTTGATACTGGTTTACAGATCCAAACCTAAAGCTACGTTCATATAACCTTGTATGGTGTTCAGATTTTCCTAAAATAAATGGATTTTCGATAAATGAATCTCCGTTTCAAAGGAAAGTATTTCCTTGGAAATGCTTTATGATGACAATTTTTAATGGTACATTGCACTGAAAATCCAAAGGAGTAGAATGCAAAGAAATCTAGATTTCACAGTTTCCTGCTACCTTAACTGCAAATGTCCCTTTTTTTCAGAAATTGGACTGAAGGGACCCCACAGTTTGAGTAAAAATTAAGTTTAGGAACTCAGATACCTTTTCAGAATTTGATCATTAAAAAAAAAGAATATCAGACTATGGAAGATGTAGTGAATTCCTTTTGCTAAACCACAAATTCAATATGATTGTAAAAGGTCATGTCTTCTATGGAACAACCATTTAAGAAAATCTGAAGAAAAGCAAATAGAGGCATGAAATGATTTGGTGTTAGAGCTTATTCACAAACAAAGAGAAATTGAAATTGAGTGATATTTAAGAACACATAGATTAATTTCTGGAAAGAAAATGATTAATTTGTAATTGTCTTAGCTGAAATGAGTTTGAAAACAGAGCATATGAGATGAGGTTTTAAAATCGAATGTGCCTTGGCACATCAAAAATGCATTGAACTCAAGAAGACCCATCACAAGTGGAATGCTATGACAGTGCAATGGCAGAACAGGCCAGAAATCCACAAACCTATTAAGTTCATAGTCCCTCCTTTTAGGGACATCAGTGTCCATAATGCATGAGTGTAAAAATAGAAAATTTCATTTCAGAATTCAGTCATAAAATTCATGTTTTCTAACACCATTCGATTTTTGAGCTTGAAGTATGTAATTTGAACAGAAACAGAATTTGCCAAAAAAGGATTGAGATGACTTGGTTTTAAGTCATCAATTTAATTTTATACTCAGAATGACAAAAATGAATGGAAACTCAAAAATCAGGAGTTATCCTAACATTAGTTCCCATAAGGGATTTTGAGGATAGCCTTTTAGTACTCAGAACCTTTCCAGGAATAAAAAATTTTGTTTGAAAACATATTCAAATTCAGATATAGTTATTGAAATTCGAATGCCAACTCTGACGAAATTTTTATTACATCTAAATAACATGGTACAGTCATGTCAGATATACAAACTGGAGAACTATCAATGCTCCCAGTGGAAAGAAATTTAGTGAACAGACCTTCTGTTTTTTGGAAATTTCAGCAAAGATGTGTTCTTAAATCAAAATGTTTTAGTAGTGCATAGTTCCTCTCAAGAAATAAAATCAATAATGATCATTGTTCATTAATGTACAGCATCATTGAACATTGAATGCAATAACAGACCAGACATTTGAGAATGAAACAATTAAGCAGACCCTCTTTTTGAGACCTTAATTTCCTGCGGTATGACTGACCAAACATGAAATTTAATTCCAGAAATCAGATATAATAATCAGAATTTCGTTCAAAAATCTATTTTTGAGCATGGATTCTCTGACCCGAACAGAAACAGAATTGTATTTAAAAAGAAATGTGATGACATGATTTTAGGTCCTGGATTCAATTTCAAAGGCAGAATCACCAAAAAGCAGTGAAATTCAGAAATCTCAAGGTTCCTTTGAAGTTTAGTTCAATTAAGAAAGTTTTGAAACACTGCATTTTAATACTAAGAATTTATACAAGAAAAATTGTTTTTTGAACTCAGATTCAATTACCGAATATTTGATTTGATGAAGGAACCTCAAAGCATTTAGAAAATTTCAACTTCAGAACACTAAAACATAAAGGATATGTGACAATGTACTGCCATCTCAGAAATGCCTCTAGAGAATGACTTCTGGTTTGGCCTGAATTTCAACAACCTTATTCGTTTTACTGGAATTCAATTACCAACACAGTTTCCTTCAAGAAACAGAATGAACAATAATCCTTTGGATTTCAGTACAAGATTTTGAAAATAGAATGTGAAGCACACAGTTTACTTAAAATTTGCACTGTGTCCTTCTAAATGTACAATTTCCACACCAAGAAACTGCACTTGCAGGACTCATTGGGTGAAAGACAGACCAGACTAGAAATTACAAAATTCAGCTATTTAGGAATCCTTTGTGTATCAGACTCAAATTTAATTCTGGTTAATGGATTGAAGCCTAAAACTACATTCATATAACCTTTTATGGTGTTCAGATTTTCCTAAAATAAATGGATTTTCTATAGATGAATCTCCTTTTCAAAGGAAAGCATTTCCTTGGAAATGCTTTATGATGACAATTTTTAATAGTACATTGCACTGAAAATCCAAATCTCCCTCTTTTCAGAAATAGGACTGAAGGGACCTCACAGTTTGAGTAAAAATTAAATTTAGAAACTCAGATTCCTTTTCAGAATTTGATCATTGAAAAAAAGAACATCAGACTATGGATGATGTACTCAAGTCCTTTTGCTAAACCACTATTTCAATATGATTGTAAAAGGTCATGTCTTTTATTGACCAACCAATTAAGAATATTTGAAGAAAAGGAAATAGAGGCATGAAATGATTTGGTGTGAGAGCTTATTCACAAACAAAGAGTAATTGACATTAAGTGATATTTAAGAACACATACATTAATTTCAGGAAATAAAATGAGTAATTGATAATTTTCTTAGCTGAAATGAGTTTGGGAACAGTGAAAGTGAGCTGAGGTTTTAAAATCGAATGTGCCTAGTGACATCATAGATGCATTGGATGCAAGAAGACCCCTCACAAATGGAATGCTATGACAGTCCAATGGCAAAACAGGCCAGAGATCTACAAAGCCATCAATTTCGTAGACTCTCTTTTTAGGGATGTCAATTTCCGATACACATGACTGTAAAAATATAAAATTTAATTTCAGAAATCAGTCATAAAATTCATGTTTTCTAGCACCGTTCAATTTTTGAGCTTGAAGTATGTAACTTGAACAGAAACAGAATTTGACAAAAAAGAATTGAGATGACATGATTTTAAGTCTTCAATTTCATTTTATACTGAGAATGAGAAGAATGAATGGAAACTAAAAATTCAAGAGTGACCCTACCCTTATGTTCCAATAAGGCTTTTTGAGCATAGCCTTTTAGTACTCAGAAGGTTTCCAGGAAAAAAATGTTTTTGAAAACAGATTCAAATTCCTATTTAGTCTTTGAAATAAGAATGTCAACTCTCAGGAAATTTTTCATAAAATCTAAATGACATGGAACAGTCATTACAGATATGGGCTGCAGAACAATGAAAGCCCCCTGATAAAAGGAATTTAGTGAAGAGAACTTGTTGTTTGTTAGAAATTTCAGCAACGATGTTTTCTTAAATAGATGTCTTTTAGTAATGCATAGTTTCTCTCGGGAAATAGAGTCAATAATGGTCATTGTTCATTATTGTACAGCACTGTTGTATGGTGAAAATGATGACGGGTGAATGAGAAAACAGACCAGACATTTCAGAATGAAACAATAAAGGAGACCCTCCTTGTGAGACCCTAATTTGCATCAGGCATGACTGACGAAACATGAAATTTCATTTCAGAAATCGGCTATGGAAATCAGTATTTCCATCACAATTCGATACTTAAGCAGGGAATCTCTGATTAGAGCAGAAACAGAATTGCAATGAAAAAGCATAGGGATGATATGAGTTAGGTCATGAATGTAATTTCAAAAGCAGAATGAATATAAAGCAGTCAAATTCAGATATCTCAAGGTTCCGCTGACCTTATTTGAACTTAATAAGTTTTGAAGTATTACGTTTTAATATTCCGAAGTTTTAGAAGGAAAAATTGCTATTTGAAGTCAGATTCAATTTCAGAATGCTGTGTTTGAAGAAAGAACCTCATAACATTGAGAAAATATAACTTTAGCATGCTGAATCCCAAAGGATATGGGACAATGAAGTGCCATCACAGAAACTGAATAGAGAATGACTAGCGGTTTGGCCTGAAAGTCAACAAGCATATTCGTTTACATGGAATTCAATTAGGAACACACATTTTCCTTCAGGAACTACAATGAACAATGGTCATTTCCACTTCAGTATCAGGTTATCAAAATAGAACGTGTTTAATTAAAATTTGCAATTTGGAATTCTAAATGCATTATCCCGTCACTAAGAAACTGCACTTGCCGTACTCAGAGGCTGAATGACCGAACAGACTAGAAATTACAAAATTCAGCTGCTTAGGTATCATTTAATGGGGAGACTGAAATTTAATACTGGTTTAGGATTGAGACCTAAAATTTCATTCATATAACCTTTTATAGTATTCAGATTTTCCGATAATAAGTAATTTTTGGATCAATGGATCTCTGTTTCAACTGAAAGTATTTCCCTGTAAATACTTTATGATGACAATTTTGAATAGTACATTGAACTGCAAATCCAAAGCAGGAAAATGAAAATTTATTTAGAGTTCCCAATTTCCTCATACTTTAACTGCAAATGTCACTCTTATCAGACATTGCACTGAAGGAAGTCAAAAGTTTGAGTAAAAATTAATTTTAGGACCTCAGATTCCTTTTCAAAATGTGATCATTGTAAAAACAATGTCAGACCATGGAAGATGCAGTCAATTCCTATTGCTACACTACAATGTCAATATGATTGTAGAAGATCATTTCTTTAATTGACTAACCAATTAAGAAACTTTGAAGAAAAGGAACTGCAGGCATGAAATGATTTGTTGGGAGATCTTATTCACAAACAAATAGACATGGAAACTGAGTAATAATTAAGAAAACATAGATTAATATCAGAGAAAAACATATGATTAATTATTTATTTTCCTCGGTGAAATGAGTTTGGGAATACAGAATGTGAGATGAGGTTTTAAAATTGAATGTGCCGTGGCACGTCATAAATGCATGGCGCTCATGCAGTCCCATCACATGTGAAATGTGATGACAGTGGCATGAGAGAACAGTCCAGAAGTCTTCAAATCAATCAATTTGGTAGGCCCTCCTTTTAGAGATCTCACATTCCAATATGCTTGACTGTAAAAACCTAAAATTTCATTTCAGAATTCAGTCATAATAATCAGCTTTTCAGTCACCATTCTATTTTTGAGCAAGGAAATTTCTTATTTGAACAGAAACAGAATTTGCTTAAAAACGAATTGAGATGACATGATTTTACATCACAAATTTATTTTATACTCAGAATGATGAAAATGAATAGAAACTCAAAAATCGGGATTGACCCTAAAGCTAAGTAACAACAATTCACTTTTGAGACATAGCCTTATATTATTCAGAACTTTTTCAGGAAAAATTGTTGTTTGAAAACAGATTCAAATTCAGATTTAGTCTCATAAATAAGACTGTCAACTGTGAGGAAATTTTTATTAAATCTAAATAAGATGGTACAGTCATGTCAGATACAGACTGCAGAACTAACAATGCTCCCAGTGGAAAGAAATTTAGTGAATAGACCTTCTGTTTTCTGTGAAATTTCAGCAAAGATGTTTTCTTAAATCAAAATGTTTCAGTAGTGCATAGTTTCTCTCAAGAAATAAAATCAATAATGATCATTGTACATTAATGTACAGCCTCATTGCACGTTGAACGCAATAACAGATGAATGAGAAAACAGACCAGACTTTGAGAATGAAACAATTAAGCAGACTCTCCTTTTGAGACCTTAATTTCCTGTGGTATGACTGACCAAACATGAGATTTCATTTCAGAAATCAGATGCAAAAATCAGAATTTCATTCAAAAATCTATTTTTGATCATGGATTCTCTGACACGAACAGAAACAGAACCATATTTAAAAAGAATTGTGATGATATGGATTTAGGTCCTGGATTTAATTACAAAGGGAGAATGATCAAAAAGCACTGAATTTCAGAAATATCAAGGTTTCTCTGAAGTTTAGTTCCAATAATTAAGTTTCAAACATTGCATTTTAGTACTCAGAATTTTTACAAGAAAAATTGCTCTTTGAAGTCAGATTCAATTACCAGATATTGTATTTGATGAAGGAACCTCAAAGCATTCAGAAAATATCAACTTCTCAATACTAAAAAATACAGGATATGTGACAATGTACTGCCATCTCAGAAATGCCTCTAGAGAATGACTTCTGGTTTGGCCTGAATTTCAACAACCATATTCGTTTTACTGTAATTCAATTACCAACACACAGCTTCCTTCAAGAAACAGAATGAACAATAATTATTTGGATTTCACTATAGATTTTGAACATAGAATGTGAAGCACACAGTTTACTTAAAATTTGCACTGTGTCCTTCTAAATGTACTATTTCCACAGCAAGAAACTGCACTTGCAGTACTCATTGGATTAATGACAGACCACACTAGAAATCATAAAATTCAGCTGTTTAGCAATCCTTTGTATACCAGACTAAAATTTAATACTGGTTTACGGATTGAAACTAACACTACATTCATATAACCTTTTATGGTGTTCAGAGTTTCCTAAAATAAATGGATTTTCAATAGATGAATCTCCGTTTCAAATAAAGTATTTCCTTGGAAATGCTTTATGATGACAATTTTAGTACTCAGAACCTTTCCAGGAAAAAAAATCGTTTTGAAAACAGATTCAAATTCCTGACATTCTGTTTTTAAAATATGATACTTAAGAGGAAATGGTTATTATTCACTCTATGTCTTGAAAGAAAATGTGTGTTTCTAATTGACTTCCATTAAAACGAATATAGTTGTTTAAATTCAGTCCAAATCAGAAGTCATTTTCTAGTCCATTCCTGAAGATGACAGTACATTTTCACATATCCTTTGTGATGTAGTATTCTGAAGTTAAAATTTCCTCAATGTTATGAAGTTCTTTCTTCAAATACAATATTTTGTAATTCAATCTGATTTCAAAAAATTAATTTTCCTTCTAAAAAATCTAAGTACTAAATTTCAATGTTTCATAACTTACTTATTTGAACTAAAAGTCAGGGGAACCTTGAGATTTCTGAATTTCTTGTATCTTTTTTCATTCTGTTTTTGAAATTAAATTCATGACCTAAAATCAGGTTATCACAATGCTGTTTTCAATGGAATTCTGTTTCTGTTCTAATCAGAGAGTCCAGGCTCAAATATAGAATTGCTATGGAAATTGGGATTTCTATGACTGATTCCTGAAATGAAATCTCATGTTTTCTCAGTCATACCTGAAGGAAGTTAAGGTCTCACAAAGGAGATCTGCCTAATTGTTTCATTCTCAAATGTCTGGTCTGATTTCTCTTTTGTCCATCATCGTGTACAACATGCAATGGTGCTGTACAATAATGAACAATGATGATTATTGATTCTATTTCATTAGAGAAACTATGCATTACTGAAAGACTTGGATTTAAGAAAACATTGGTGCAGAAATTTCAGAGAAACTAGATGTTCTATTCACTAAATTTCTTTCATCTTTTAGCACGGATAGTTCTCCAGTCCATATCTCACATGGCTGTACCATGTCATTTAGATTTTATTAAAATTTCCTCAGAGTTGACATTCTTATTTCAGAGACCAAATCTGAATTTGAATCTCTTTTCAAACAACAATTATTCTTGGAAAGTTCTGAGTTCTAAAAGGCTATGTTTCAAAAATGACTTATTTGTACTTAAGTTTAGGTCACTCCTGATTTTTGAGTTTCCATTCATTTTCCTCATTCTGAGTATAAAATTAAATTGGTGACCTAAAATCATGTCATCTCAGTTCTTATTTAGGCAAATTCTGTTTCTGTTCAAATAAGATATTTCATGCTCACAAATAGAATGGTGACAGAAAACCTGAATTTTATGACTGAATTCTGAAATCAAATTTTATGTTTTTATACTCTTGCATATTGGAAACTGAGGTCTCTAAAAGGAGGGTCTACCAAATTGATTGGTTTGAAGATTTCTGGCCTGTTCTCTCATTGCACTTTCATAGCATTCCACATGTGATGGGACTTCATGAGCTCAATGCATTTATGATGTGCCAAGGCACATTTGATTTTAAAACCTCATCTCACATTCTGTCTTCCCAAACTCATTTCACCTAAGAAAATTACAAATTAATCATTTTATTTCCTGAAATTAATCTATGTGTTCTTAAATATCACTCAATTTCAATTTCTGTTTGCTGGTGAATAACTTCCAAACAAATCATTTGATGTCTCTATTTTCTTTTCTTGAAATTTTCTTTGTTAGTGGGTCATTAAAAGATATGACCTTTTGCTCTCATATTGAACTTGTGGTGTAGCAATATGAACTCACTACATCTTTCTTGGTCTCATTTTCTTTTTTCAGTGATCAAATTCGGAAAAGGAATCTGAGTTCCTAAACTTAATTTTAACTCAAACTGTTAAGTACCTTGAGTCCGATTTTTGAAAAAAGTGACATTTGCAGTAAAGGTAGGAGGAAATTCGGAACTCTAAATTTATTTTCCTGCTTTGGAACTGCAGTGCAATGGACTATGAAAAATTGTCATCGTAAAGCATTTCCAAGGAAATACTTTACCTCGAAACAGAGAATCATTGATCCTAAATTATTCTATTATAGGATATTCGGAATACCATAAAAGGTTATATGAATGAAGTTTTATGTTTCAATCTATAAACCAGTATTAAATTTGAGTCTCCCACACGAAGGATAAGAAAACTTTTGAATTTTATACTGTGTAATCTGGTGTGTCATTCATCCTTTGAGTATTGTAAGTGCAGTTTCTTTGTGAGGAGATAATACATTTAGAATGACACAGTGCTATTTTTAATTACACAACTTGCCTAACATTCTGTTTTTAAAATCTGACACTGACGTGGAAATGATCATTATTCACTCTATTGCATTAGAGAAACTGTATGTTTCTAATTGACTTTCATTAAAATGCATATGGTTGTTCAATTCAGGCCAAACCAGAAATCATTCTCTAGTCCATTCCTGAGATGATGGTACATTTTCACATATCCTTTGTGATGCAGTATTCTGAAGTTGAAATTTCCTCAATGTTATGAAGTTCTTTCTTCAAATACAATATTTTGAAATTAAATTTGATTTCAAAAAATTATTTTTCTTCTAAAAAGTCTGAGTACCAAAATTCAATGTTTCATAACTTACTTATTTGAACTAAAAGTCAGGGGAACCTTGAGATTTCTGAATTTCACGGCTCTTTGCTCATTCTGCTTTTGAAATTAAATTCATGACCTAAAATCATGTCATCACAATGCTTTTTCAATGGAATTCTGTTTCTGTTCTAATCAGAGAGTCCAGGCTCAAAAACAGAATTGTTATGGAAATTGGGATTTCTGTAACCTATTCCTGAAATGAAATGTCATGTTTGTTCAGTCATACCTGAAGAAAATAAAGGTCTCACAAAGCAGATCTACCTAATTGTTTCATTCTCAAATGTCTTTTCTGTTTTCTCTTTCGTCCATCTTCATGTTTAACGTGCAATGGTGCTGTACAATAATGAACAATGATCATTATTGATTCTAATTCATTAGAAAAGCTATGCATTACTAAAAGACTTGGATTTAAGAAAACCCTGTTGCAGAAATTTCAGAGAAACCAGATGTTCTATTCAATAAATTTCTTTCATCTGTGAGCATTGATAGTTCTCCAGTCTGTATCTGACATGGCTGTACCACGTCACTTAGTGTTTATGAAAATTTCCTCAGAGTTGACATTCTTATTTCAGAGACAAAATCTTAATTTGAATCTGTTTTCAAACATCAAATTTCTGAGTACTACAAGGCTACATTTCAAAAATGACTTATTGTTCCTTAAGGTTAGGGTCACTCCTGATTTTTGAGTTTGCATTCATTTCCCTCATTCTGAGTATAAAATGAAATTGGAGACCTAAAGTCTTGTCATCTCAATTCTGTTTTATGGAAATGTTGATTCTGTTCAAATAAGATATTTCATGCTCAAAAATAGAATGGTGACCAAAAAACTGAATTTTATAACTGAATTCTGAAATGAAATATTATGTTTCTACACTCATGCATATTGGAAACTGAGGTCTCTAAAAGGAGGGTCTACCAAATTGATTGGTATGAAGATTTCTGGCCTGATCTCTCATTGCACTGTCATCACATTCCACATGTGATGGGACTTCATGAGCTCAATGCATTTATGCTGTGCAAAGACACATTAGATTTTAAAACCTCATTTCACATTCTATGTTCCCAAACTCATTTCACTGAGGAAAATGAAAAATTTATCATATGTATTTTTCTGATTTTAATCTATATGTGTTCTTAAATATTACTCATTTTCAATGTCTATTTGTTTGTGAATAAGCTCTCCCACCAAAGCATTTCATGCCTGTATTTCCTTTTCTTCAAAGTTTCTTAATTGGTTAGTCAATAAAAGACATGATCTTCTACAATCATATTGACATTGTAGTGTAGCAATAGGGATTGACTGCATCTTCCAAGGTCTGATAATCTGAATTTTAGGTCTGATTTCTGGAATGAAATATTGCATTTCTACTATCATACATATAGGAAACTGAGGTCTCTGAAAGGAGGGTCTACCAAATTGTTTGTTTTGCAGATTTCTGGTCCTTTCTCTCATTGCCCTGTCATTGCATTCCACATGTGATGGGACTTCATGATTTCAATGCATTTAAGATGTAAAAAGGCAAATTCGAATTTAAAATCACATCTCACATTCTGTCTTCCCAAACTCTCTTCACAAAAGAAAATTACAAGTTAAGCATTTTATTTCCTAAAATTAATCTATATGTTCTTAAATATCTCTCAATTTCAATTTCTGTGTGTTTGTGTATAATGTCACACCAAATCATTTGATGTCTCCATTTTCTTTACTTAGAATATTCTTAGGTGGTTCATTAATAAAAGAAATGACCTTATAATGTCATATTGCCATTGAATTGTAGTAATATGAATTGAATACATCTTCCATGGTCTGATATTCGTTTTTCAATGATCAAATTCTGAAAAGGAATCCGAGTTCCTAAACTGAATTTTTGACTCCAGCTGTTCAGTATCTTTAATCCTATTTATGATAAAGGTGCCATTTGCAGTTAAGGGAGGAGGAAATTGGGAACTCTATTTTTTTCCTGCTTTGCATTTGCAGTATAATTTGGGACTTCATGAGTTCAATGCATTTATGATGTGTCAAATTAAATTCGAATTAACAATCCCATCTCACATTCTGTCTTCCCAAACTCACTTCACAAAAGAAAATTACAAATTAATCATTTGATTTCTTGAATTAATCTATGTGTTCTTAAATATCTCCCAATTTCAATTACTGTTTGAGAATTATGTCATAATAAATCAATTATGTCACAATTTCTTTTTCTTGGAATATTCTGAGTCCGTCGGTCAATATAATACGTGAAGTTATATTGTCATACACCACTTGTGTTATAGCAATCTGAATTCAATACATCTTACATGGTTTGATATTCTTTTTTCAAAGATCAATTTCTGAAAAAAAAATCAGAGTTCCTAAAACATGATTTTTGAACTAAAATGTGGACTTCCACAAATCCTTTGTCTGGTAAAGGTAACATTTGCAGTTAAGGTAGAAGGAAATTTGGAAACTCTAAACTTCTGTTCACTTTCCTCCTTTGGATTTGCATAATATGGAAATATTTTCCTTTGAGTCGGAGATTCATTGATCCAAAATCCACTTCTTACATGAAAATCTGAATTCCATTAAATGTTTTATCAACGAAGTTTTGGGTTCCAACCAGTAAACCAGAGTTAAATTCATGTTTCTCAAACAAAGGATTCCCAAACTGCTACATTATGAAATTTCTAGTCTGGTTTGTCACTCATCCTTCGAGCACTACAAGTGAAGGTACTTTGTGAGGATATAATACATTTAAAATGACACCATGCAAATTCTAATTCAACAACTTCTCTCACATTCTATTTTTAAAAACTGATACTGATGTGCAAATGCTCATTGCTCAGGCTATTTCTTAGGGTTTTTTGGCAAGGCAAATGTGGTTAAGTGGCTTGCCCAAGACCACACAGCTAGGTAATTATTAAGTTTCTGAGACCAGATTTGAGCACAGGTACTCCTGACTCCAGGGCTGGTGCTTTATCCACTGCACCACCTAGGCGCCCGTGGTCAGTCTATTTCTTGATGAAACTGTGTGTTGCTGATTGACTTCCTTTAAAAAAATATGGTTGCAGAAATTTAGACCAAACCAGAAGTTGTTCTCCAGTCCATTTCAGAGATGATAGTACAGTGTCATATATCCTTTTTGATGTAGTATTCTGAAGTTGAAATTTTCCCTATTCTATGAAATTCTTCCTTCAAATACAGTATTCTGAAATTGACTCTGACTGGACACAAACAATTTTTCTTCTAAAATGTCTGTGTACTAAAATGCAATATTTCAAACTTGTCTTATTTGAACTAAATTCAGGGACCATTCAGATTTCTGAATTTCTCTTCATTTTTCTCATTCTGCTTTTGAAATTAAATTCATGACCTAAAACCATGTCATCACAATTCTTTTTCAATGCATTTCTATTTCTGTTCTAATAAGAGAGTCCATGCTCAAAAATAGAATTGTGACAGAAAATCTGATGTCTATGACTGCTTTCTGAAATGAAATTTCCTTTCTGGTTAGTCATAACTGAAGTAAATTAAGGTCTCAAAAGCAGGGTCTCAAATATCTGCTCTGTTTTCTGACTCCCCCATCATCATGATCCATGGCCGAGGTTGTTTTATAATAATGAATAATATCATTATATAATCTATTTCCTGATAGAAACTGTGTATTACTAAAAGTCTTCGATTAAAAAAAACATCGTTACTGAAATTTAGTCCACACCAGAAGTTCTATTCCCTTAATTTCTTTCATCTTGTAGCACCACCTCGCATACAGTGTTCCAGGGACCTATGGGAGAGGAAGGCCTCCATCTGGGTTCTCTCTCCTCTCTCTCCATCCTTCCAGCTGCTCTCTACAGTGCTCCCTGAGACCTCCCCAGCTCTCATGGACTTCCTGAGAAGCCCTTCCACCAAGGAGTCATAGACAAGTTCTTTTTCTGTCTCCTCCTCCTCCTTCTTCTTTTTTCAGTGTTTTGCAAAGCAATGGGTTTAAGTGACTTGCCCATGGTCACATCGCTAAGTAATAATGAAATGTCTGAGCCTGGATTTATACTCAGATCTCTATCCACTGTAGTGCCACCTAGCTGCCCTATCTCTGGTTTCTTAGCCTAGGCCTGCTTAAAGTCTGAAGTACATTTTCACCTCCCCTGAGACAGGCTGTGGGCAGGGAAGTGCATGAAGCACAGGCTCTGACTCTGTCCCAATGACCATGCTTGCCTTTAAGATCACCTATAGTTGCTTGAGTTTAGCTTTTTTTCAAAGGCTTATTAATCTCCATCCATCCTCCCTTTGCAGACTCCCTAACCAATCATCCCCTGCACGCACTCTGTGCTCCAGCCAGGATGACAATTGGTCAAGGTGGCCTTTGCCTGGCTGGACATTAGGGTAGGCTGCTTTCTGAAATGCAGTCAGGTGAGGAGATCATTTAGTCTAAACTCAGGAAGGGCTGAGATCAAAAATGGCCTCAAGCACTTCCTTGCTAGCTGAGTGATGCTGAGTTGGTCATGCAGCCACTGCCTGCCTCAGTTTCTTCATTTGTCAAATCAAGACAAGAATTGGATCAGGAGAAGTCATATTTATAAAGGACTTTGCAAAGATTAAAGAACTCTAGAAAAGATAGTTATTCACTCTTATTACACTCATCATGAACTTTCTCAAGCCTCCTGGGCAGGTAGCTGTAAGATCAACATGCGGGCCCTTAGGAACATTCAAGAGAGATGTTCAGCTGTCTAGAGAAACAAGGTTTTACACAGAGATGGAGGGTAGAGAATGGAGGTGGAAACTGCATGCAAAACTAGAATCCAGCCACTAGGTGATCCTAGAATAAAACATGCCTCAGTTGAGTTTCTGCTCTTCCTTTGGAGGGCTACCAGCTCTGGCAAAGGATCATCTCCAATGTAGTCTCTCATATCCCTTTACCATTCTTTGCTATTTATCCCCTACTGACTTACCTTCCACTGGAGGAGCCTGTGTAATTGGTCACTGTGGCTACTCTCTCTCTCCTCTGTATCTCCTTACTGCTCAACCTCTCATGCTGGCCTAAGATTTGATTGTTCTTTCCTTTAGCTATCTTCTTGACTTGGGTATCTGTGGTTTCCTGCCTTCACTTTAGTGTTTCTTTTCCTTATCTTCTCCTTATGCAAACAAACTATGCTATCACTATGACCCTTCCTTACTGCTTATACTTGAATGACTTGCCTTCCTTGAAAGGAGTGCTTGCTCTGTGAGTTTGATTCTTCAAACTCTCCCACTGTCTTCTCCATGATTCTCAATCCATGCTATACAAAGTCCAGGCATATTCTCATGCCTGCTAGTCTTTCCTCTCTCTTGGCTGTCCTTGATTTTATCTCCCGCCCAGCTATGTTTTCTTGCTTCTTTCCTTCACTGATACTTCTACTGAAAATGAGGTTTTTCCAGAAAAACTTGTGACTTGTGAACTCTTTATAGTAACTTGTGAACTTTTTTTTTAATTACTTAAGAACTTTTTGTTGTAATCTGTGAAATTTTGCAGTTACCTACATATGAAACTATAAGCCTTTCACGAGCCTTTTCAATCCGACAGCCTGGTTGATTTCTTCATGCAAAAAGAACCCACATTGACCTCTCCCAAGTCATTCTGCTGGCTTCACAATACCACATGCTTAAAAGGTCCTTCTCCTCTCCACTACTTCTAGAAACCTTCATGACTTTGTTAATAGATCTTTTTGATTTCCCTGTTTTTAGTTTCTGTCCCCAATCACATGGTATTTTGCAAACAAACACATACACATGAACATGCATACAGAGAAACACACATACTATATGCATTATAAATCCTTTATATTTAAGAAAGCTTTTAATTATTTTGAATTTATGATTTTCCCCCATTCTTGCTCCCCCCCAATATGGTAGTCTATAAGTCTTGATATTATTTCCATAGTATATATCCATTGATCTAAGTGGAATGTGATGAGAGAGAAATTATATCCTTACAGAAGAAAAATAAAGAGATAGCAAAATTACATAATAAGATAATGGTTTTGGTTTTTTGTATTTTATTTTGTATTTTTGTACTGTAATCTTTATATTAAAGGTAATAGTCTTTGGTCTTTGTTCAAACTCACCAATTCTTTCTGTGGATACAGATGGTATTCTCTATCACAGATAACCAAAATTGTGCCTCAGTGTTGCAGGCATTGAAGACATGAGGAAGTCCATTAAAGTTTTCCATCATCCCCATGTTGTTCTTAGGGTGCACAATGTTCTTCTGGTTCTGCTCATCTCACTCAGCATCAGTTCATCCAAGTCTGTCTAGTCTGCACTGAATTCCCTTCCCTTGCAAAATACATCTTAAAAATATATATAAGGATGAAATAAAATTACAGAAAATATAGGTTAGAAATAAAGTTTTATTCTCTGATATTTACATGAGACTTGTAGGTGGAGGCCATTATGGTAATGATCAGTATGAGAGAGGGAGATCAGGAGATTTATTCAAAAGGGTGCAGGGGAACAAGGATGTTTTATAAACAAAAATAAACAAAATGTTAAATCTCCTTGAAGGCCATCCTGTTTAGTTGATTATCCTTATTCCATGCTCATTTGTCTACAGAAGAAAGGCTTGTTTCCTGAATTGAAATACAAGGAGGGCAGAACAAGTAGGTCTCAAGGGGCCACATTCAATTTCTCACAAAAGCTAAGAAAGTTAATGTGTGACCAGGAATATAATTGGGGAAAGTTTTGCATTACTCTTACATCATATAGAAATTTGGAATATACATGACCACACAAATACAAATATAGGTACAAATATAGATATAAATTCATGTATGCATGCATATACTCCCCAGCTGTATCATTATTAGCTTTACAAAACAAAAAAAAAATTACAAACTACAAACAAAATTCCTTTGGCATGCTCTCTAAAATTTGGTGAAATATGTTTGGTTCTGGTTAGAAAAGGGGAATGGTGAGTTATTTCCCTAGCCTCTCAGGTACTTCTCTGAAAATTTGGTAGATGAAGCCCTAAGAAGACCCCTGCACTAAAGTTCAGAGTTATTTCCCCTCTTTGATTCTCACCTCCAATACCCCCCACACCCACATGCACACAAGCAAGCACACATACATTCCAAGGAATGAAATTAGATTTCAAATTATTCCATTCTCTTTCACTCACTAGAATATTTCATGAATTATTTCACATATTTGACATTTTTGATTCAGATTAACAGAAATTTGGAGTTGGTACCTCCTAACATAGACAGTGGATTGTGTTAGATTCCTATAAATGGAGCTGTGGAAAGGGGAAGAAGACAAAGAGAGGAAACAAAACAGAACAAGATGTACACCCACCATGGTTTCTATAAAAATTGGTGTCTTGAAAGGAAAAAAAAATTAGCTGAGTAGTTGGCTTCTGATTGAAAAAGGATGACCATGCTATATTCAGGGGAGAAATAGTGTTTTGTAGAGAACCTTAGATGGAAGATGTTTGTGAGGGTTCAATGTTTGTGTTTGCGTGTGTGTGTGTGTGTGTGTGTGTGTGTGTGTGTGAAATGCCCGGTGGTTAAGGATAGCAAACAGAATGGTAATGGCATGCAAGAAAAACGGAAAGGGAGAAATGGGCATATATTGTTACCAAGAATGAAATTTAATTTGCTACTCCTTCTTCCAACACTTTTCCAGGTTATTTCTAAAGAGCTTCCGCTTTGCCCACACAGACCTCATGTCACTGACAATGGTCTTAGTTTCTGCCAAGTGGATCCCCTTCAATAAGTTTCAGATTTTTTTTTGCATGATTGCCGCTAGTTGTCCACTGTGGGCTGTGCAGGGAGACATTTCACAAGGTGGGTCCTCAATCACAGAGTTCCTGTAGAGGGTTAGCTATATATCTTAATGCACAACCACACAAAATCTCCCAATCTAATCTATCTCTTTCTACTACTTATCTATATTTAGCATACTCAATCTTCCCCCTTTTTGGAAAAATTTAATATAGATAATTTTACATTTGACTCTTTCTTTTGCTTTCCCAGATACATTAGTTACATTTGTGCAAAAGTTATTCAGGTTCCTATAGGCAAAACCACCTATAAATCTTGTTTGGTTAAGGCTGCATCAACTTATGTTACTGAATGGTATATGATAATTTTCTATTCAAACTGCAATTCCTGGTCTCCCTTATTAAGTCATACAATCAAATCTAATTTCTGTCAAACAGTTTCTGTTTTTCAAGAAGTGTCTATTTAGATCACACAGATTATTCATTTATCTTTTCTGGTTTATTGAATTTCTTGTATCTTATTTTCCCTTGTGTAGTGTGTTTGAATATTCTATTACTTTATTTTTTAAAACTCCCAACAGAGGGCTTTGGAGACTCCTGCTGCATAAGATTCTTTGAGATCTGAAAGTACTCAACCTCTGTATTCCTTTCTTTTCTCTTATTTGAATTGATTTCCTAATTTTTTTGATCCTCCAAATGAACTCTATTATCTGATTGAATTCTGTAAAAAGCTGTGTGATACCTTAATTGGCACATTTTAAAATGTTTAATTATAATTGACATTTTTATTATATGGTCAAGAGCACTCTGTAGTGTTTTGGTGATTAGGCTTCTTTTTTCCTCAAGGAGTATTTTATGATAGAATCGATAAAAATATTTTTTTGTATTTTGGTAGACTGATCCTCTGTTGAGTTGCCCTGTGTACCAGGGGAACCATTCAGCTCAGGAGAGAAAAAGAAATATGCTTACACTCAGGTAGGGGTACTAGCAGGTAAACTAGCAGAGCAGTTTATTTTAAGTATCAAACTTCTTATAGTAGAAAAACCAGAAAATTAGCATACTGGAAAAAAACAGTGATGAAATTCTATTTTAGGCAGGATGTAACCTAGCAGCAGAGAACTCATATCAAGGAGTTCCAGAACATAGCTATCAACAAGTGAGGCCACGAATGAATCAGTTGTGTTATCAAATCAAATTCTGTGGAAAGCCTTCAGCTTGAACTTGAGCTCCAGTCATCAGACCTTAGTAATTTAGTCATAACTGACTTTCTAATCCAAACTTGCTTGAGCAGCTCTCAACAATCCTCAAGTAAATTGTCCTTTCTAAAAATTTATTTTAACTTGTATTTGAATTTTTCTTGACTATTGAGTTTTAAACATTAGTGTTATATATAAATGCTGTTGATATTTTTGTAGCTTGCCCATTTGCAGAAGCTATTAATTTTCTCATTTGGTTTGTTTGCTTGTTCCCTAAAATTTTCTTCATAAAGTATCAGATAGTCAAGCAAATAGACATACTTTCAGTTTCTCTTTGTTTCTTCACCTTTAATTTATTTCAGTTGTTTTAATGCAGGATTTCAGGTTCTAGTCACTTCAGAATCAGGAACAGGTAAATTAGGAATTGTTTGAGAAGAGAATGATGATGGTGGTGCAGTCCTGCTTACTTCTTGTATCTCATACAATTGTCCACCATCTAAAACATCTTCAGATACAGTCTTGTGCTGTCTGGAGATCTCTGTTCTTGGGATTACTGGAATGAGTGGCCTCAGAGCAGCCTCTAGTAGATTTAATTCTCCAGCTCAGGTCACTTGCAGAGAAACCCTTCCTTGGTTAAACATCTCTGACAAAATAGATCTTTGATCTAATTCTAGATTGCTATTACACTGCCCAGGTCAAGTAGTGAGAGCTAGACAAACCTCACTAGCACTAATATGAACATCATTAGAATAGAGAATTTACATTTTAGGTTGGCAAATTCAAATTAAAAGTAAAAAAATTAAAAAAAGTTCTGAACTCTAAATTTATTTAACAGAATTACCTAATATTACTCAAGCCTCCTTGCCAATAATATAATATTCATATAATTACTAATTTTATTACAACTATTGATTAAAACCAGCTGACAATTTTGCACTTTTCCAGGTTTCTTTGACCTCCTCATGCCTGCTTATATGGAATGAGATTCTGCTAGGGAACTACAAACAGAGCATCTTTCCTTTGTGTAAGATGTTAACTCGTAAACACAACTGCATTCATTTCAACATTGCTGTAATAATTTCAGTTGTAACAAAAAGTTCTGGGATGGGATGTATAATATATCAAAAGGTCGAGTTCAAGACAGTGCAGGTCTAATAAGTTTTTTATAATAAAACATGCCTGTGCTTCAAGAAATGCTCCGTATCTAGGAGGTAAGATTAAACCCAAATAAAATTGACTTTGCCCATTTTGGTAATACTAGATGTGCTAAGTCTTTGTGGCTTTCTTATTGGTTATTCAAATGGAAATTCAAGATGAACTCTCACTATACTATCATATATAGCTTAATCAAAAATCACCAGTAGCATTCATATTCTTTTAAATTTGCTCTTATCAATAGAATTTGCTATGTAAAGAGAAAGGTAGCAACATAGCAATATTAGTTCTGCTTGATTTCAGATCTGAGTCATAGACAGATGTCAGAGGCAGACTCAGAATTAACCAGATGGGGAAATGTCTTGCTTTGGGTTTTTTGTTTGTTTGTTTGTTTGTTTTGGGGGGGTTGTTTGTTTTGTTTTTCTAAGGTAATGGACTTAAATAACTTACCCAAGGTCACACAGCTAAGGGAAATGTCTTGTTACCCAAAATGATGATAGGTCAAGAGAATTCTACCTTCACCTTGGCAAAGCTATTCTTTCAATTTTACAGGGGGCAAGCATCCACCTGTGACAGTCCTCAGACTGCAGAAGCACATGACATTTCCTTTGAATGTTGAACCAAGAGTGCTTTAAGGGGCCAGGCATTTATAAAAAATAACACCAAGTTAAAGTGCTGAAAGACTTCCTCAAGCAGCAAAATGTCACTAGAGTTCAGGGATAGGTTAGGTCTATATTAATCTAAAAATCACATCCGGAAATTGTCATAAATTCATAAATTCCATGTATTTACAACTTTGATTTACAAATTTAATCTATTCACCAGCAATCATTCACCACATTGATCTGCAGATAAACCCAAAGGGAGATCATTACCATTTCTAGATGGTAGTGCTTCAGAGTTTCACAATACTCTGTCAGCAGGACTCATCCCAAGGAACTTCAAAAAAAGCTATCCAAGAGGATTTTGATTTTTTCCTCAATAGTAAATCATTCATTATTATTTTCATTGCTTTCTTGTTTTTGATATAAATAATTTGTTTTTGCCAACTACATATAATGGTAGATTTTACCAGCCTTTTTTCATAAGATTTTGAATTCTGTAATTTTTCTCCCTCCCTCCCTTTCTTCTCCCCCTCCCCAACAGAAAACATTATGATTTAGGTTTTACATTTGTAAACAAGCCAAGCATAGATTGAAATTGAACGTGTTGTGAGAGAAGTATCAGATTCAAAAGGAAGAAAGAAAACATTAAAGATAGTAAAATCACAGAATAATTAAAAATTGAAGATAATAAGCTTTGGTCTTCATTTAAGCTCCACAATTCCTTCTCTGGATGTAGATGGTATTTAACTTCACAAGTCCCTTAAAATTGTTTTTAATTATTATACTGATGAAATAAACAAATCCATCAACATTGATCATCACCCCATGTTGTTGTTAATGTGTATAATGTTCTTCTGACTCAACACATTTCACTCTGCATCAATTCATGCAAGTTTTTCCAGAGATTTCTGAATTTCCTACCCTCATGATTACTTATAGAACAATACTGTTCTATCACATACACATACCACAATTTGTCCAGCCTTTTCCCGAATTGATGGGCAACCCTTCAATTTCTAAGCCACTACAATCAGAGTTGCTATGAACATTTTTATACATGTGGTATTTTTACCCATTTTCATGATCTCTTCAGGGTATAGACCCAGTAGTCGTATTTCTGGATCACTTGCTGCACATTTATATTTCTGTTGGGTGTAATTCCAAATTGTTTTGCAGGATAGTTGGATTAGGTCACAACTCCACCTACAATGAATTAAGGTTACAGTTTTCACACATCTCCTCCAGCATTGATCATTGTCCTTTCTAGTTATATTGGTCAATCTGAGAGGTATGGGCTGTGACTATTGCTTTCTAGTTTTATAAAAAACAATTAACAAATTATACTCTAATAATTTATGGCAAAATCCAAAAAACAAAGAAGCCCAAATCCTTTACCTACAAGCCCAAGGTATTTCTTTCCTTTTTTTAAAAAGGCAATGGGAGGGGCAGCTAGGTGGTACAGTAGATAGAGCACTGACCCTGGAGTCAGGACTACCTGAGTTTAAATCTGGCCTCAGACACTTAATAATTACCTATCTGTGTGGCCCCGGGGAAGTCACTTAACCACATTTGCCTCCCCCAAAAAAACCTAAAATAAAAGGCAATGGAGTTAAGTTACTTGCCCAAGATCACACAAGTAGGTAATTGTTAAATGTCTGAGCCACATTTGAACTCAGGTCCTCTTGACTTCAGAGCTGGTGCTTTATTCACTGCACCAGCTAGCTGCACTAGTTTATGATTTTTCCATCTATCTCACTCTTTCAAGAAAAAAAACCCATCTCTGTCTTTGCTTGTCTATGATTCTGTCAGCTGGCTTTTCTATGTGTCCTGATTGGATCCTTCTAGCTACTTCTCCACTTATTTTTCACAGCTAGAAAATGGGGAAAATCAGATTGTTCTTTAAAAAATTCATTACTAGGCATACCCCAGGCTTTCCTGGAAATTGTTGATTTTAAAGAAAAAGCATCTATTCTCCTGTTCCATGTTCTGACTTTGGTAAGACCTCATGGTCCATCCAGATCTTAAGTCCTTCTCTCTTAGTCCCAGCCTTCCCTTTCATATTCTTATTGTGGAGGCAGTCCTCCCATCTCACTCTCTCTATGAATCTAAAAGAAGATCTGGAAACTGTCCTGACTAGATCCCATCCTGGAATTGTGTGATTGTGAGAATACAGTAGGAAAAGGTTTTGAAGGAGGTAATTGGGTTTTAATTAGGTATTTGAAAGGTTGAACAAGTTGAAATTAAGGTTTGATTAATATAAAATACTTTTTGAACTGGAATGTACACTGTGAACCTAGGAGTTTTTGCTTTAAATTATATGATACTTCTGTTTCTGTATTTTAAATCTTTTTTAAAAGTTAGAAGAGACTTTATTCAAAGAGATGAATATCACAGAATCTGAATGAAAACTGCTTACTTTTTTGAAATTTCTCTTGTGTTTTTCCTTCCTATTCCATGGTTTTCTTTCTTTCCCCTTGGTCCAAATGCTTTATACATGGAATAACTAATATGTAAATATATTAAACACAAATGTACAAGCACAATGTTCAATTGACTTTCCTGATGAGGATGGAGAGATTGGAGGGGAGGATGGAAGAAAATTGCATTACATAAAAATGCAAGTGCGTGAATGGTGAGAAACTTTGATAACAAAGTTTGAAAAGTAAAATATCAATCAAACAAAAAAGAAATCAGATTAATTTTACGTCCTGATGTGTATCCTGCTCAGTATTATATTTTAATACACAAAATGTGACTCCTGTGTTTGGAATCCAGTGCCAAAGCTTAGGAGTCCTGGTTGTGATTTGGTGGACAACTGACCTGTATTCCTTAAGAGATCACAAATGTTAACCTTTGTTTCTTCAGTCATTTCAGCTTTCATGCTCCAGACAGCATAAATTATAAATAAGCCAGGAAAGCACTAGTATTAAGAGGCTTTGGGAAAAGCTTCCTGTAGAGGTGAGATTTAGCCAGATTTGAAGAAATCCCGGGAAATCTAGGGGGCAGAGATGAGTAAGGAAAGAGTAGCAGGACAGTCAGTGAACATCCTTGAATTCCAGTAAGAGAAGTATCTTCTTCAAAGAACAGCATTGTAGATTTGCTCTGAACATAGGCATTCAAGTTGAAGAAATAATAATACAGGAGCCAAGATGAACTGGGGTCAGGTCCTACCTCTGTCATACTCTGGCTCTGTAACGCTGGGGCTCCAGGCAAGTCTCTTAAGACTCTCAATGGTATAGAATACCCTGGTATGTGCTGGTTGAGGAAGATTACTGGTCTATCATTTAGTATATAGTCTGTCAATAGTAGACTTAAACGCAATTTGACTGACACGGAGTCCCCTAAGCCCAGGAAATCACCAGTCCTGCCCTATCCCTATTCAAACCAAAAGGACCAAGATGTCTGTACCCATCACTAGAATAATTTACTTCTTTTTGTCTCTGGGACTCATTCCTTGCTCCCTTTCATGGTTTAGCTAAAGTGTTATCTCCTTCAAGAGAACTTTCACTCATGTGTTACCAGGCATTATTCCTGTCCCTTCTCTCACTCTCCTGGAGCTCTCCAGATCTCTAAATGATAGACTGGCTTTGATCTATTGTGGAGAATCTGCCATGGCAGCAGTCCTATGCCAAGCAATTCACAGGTTATGAGCCTCAGTTTCCTTTTCTATAAAATGGGGATAATACTGTCACAGGACTGCTATAGGCTCAAATGTGTCAGTACATGGAAAATATTTTCTTAAATTATAACCATCTTTAATGTTACTACTAATTATCATCATCATCAATATTTTGACTTATCCTCAAAAAGAGCATAAAAATATTGAAGATGAAATGTATGATGGAGAGAGCTATGTGTCATGAGCAAGGGATAACAAGGCCCCAGCTCATGTGGATCCACTTTATTTTGAAATACATCGAGGAAGCCGGCCTGTAGAATTCTTGGTAGAGCAACTGTAGAATACTAGGTCTTCTCTTAATTATTCCTAGAGTATGGGGATAGTCAATATTTTCTGTGAATTATTTCATTACAAAATAATTATTCAACCATTAGAATGTACTTAATCTTATGACTTGTGTGAGGAGAAAGCAAGGTGGATGAGTAGAAGGACTCTTGGTCAGGAGTTAAATCTGTTTTCCTAGAGGCAGTGTAACTGGGACCATAAAAGTTATATATTTTTCCATCTATCCATCCATCTATTTTTCATCCTCACTGCAGTTATATATGAAGATGGTTCCTTGCTCTTAAGATTACCTGATGCATTTCCCAGCTAAGAAATTGAGCTGAGGTGTTGAGGCTCCTGATGTAGGAGGATACCAGGTAGAAAAGAGATTCTAAGGCTTAGAAGTTGTGTTGCTTGAGAGATGAAGTCATCTTACAGATGGTTTTCAAAAGACGTGTTGGTAGCCCTGAAATTTGTCAACAATATACATACTGCCAACATCACCATTTCCATTTTTTCAGTCTTCCGCCTAGCAGCATAGGAGAATAACACTAGAACACTCTATTAGAGGAAGTGCTGACCAAAGTCAAGCACAGACCAAACATATGTCCAAACAGGAAATGTAATCATGAAAGCCCTTAAGGCCAATGTTAACATAAGCAATATAATCATTCAGTTGGCTTTTGGGTGGAAATAGGTTCAAATTTTTCTCCCCTTGGCATTCTGAACTATAGAAGTTGATGAATCATTTAGGTTTATTTTACTTTATATGTTTCTTGATGCATGAAAGATTCAAAAGAAATACAAAATCTATAAATTCAAATGAATATGGCATTATTATAACAACCTTATAACAAAATGCTCCACATCTAGCCTTCCAAATTCTTTAATTGGATTGTGTGATTACTTTCTTTTGGAAATTTTGAATTTTCAAATTTGGCACTTAGTACCACATCAGACACACAAACTTGTAATGATCACATACATATTCTGTTTTAGTCACCTGAAAAGGTAAATATGAAAGTTTTGTCAGAAGTTTAAAAATGTAACCATATTGAACTTCAACTAACTCAGGTGATATTGATAGCAATTCTTTTTGGGGATTTTTTATTTATAGTAAACTTGTCTTTATTGTTATAACATCATTAACAGAATCTGTTTCTAAAGCTTCTGGAAGAGTCATTGACTCCCATTTGTCTTGAGGTGCTGTGTTTGCAAACAATTGCTAAACAGTTTCCTATGAACTCTAAAGAATGTTTAAAATAACGATATGCCACTTGCTCACTGCAGTTCAATTTAATAAAGTGAGTCTGTGGAACATTAAAAACAGGAACAGTTGGTTAGGGTAGTGAATAGAGTACTGGCCCCAGAGTCAGCAGGATCTGAATTCAAATCCAGCCTCAGACATTTAGTCATTGCCTACCTGTGTGACCTTGGGCAAGTGACTTAACCCCATTGCCTTACATAAATAAAATTTAAGGAAAAAGAATAATTAAAAACAAAAAAATATTCTACATAATATTTGAAAATACACTCCAAGAGGCTGCTCAGTTTACAGTGGATAGAGCACCGGTCCTGGAGTCAGGCAGACCTGAGTTCAAATTCAGCCTTAGTAATTACTTTAGCTACTTCTGCAATTCACTTCACTCCATTGCCTTGCAAAGAAACAAAAAGAAAAGGAAAAATACAGTTCAAGTTTCACCATTATCTGTCTAGTATGTGAAAGTCCATAAGCTGTCACAGCAATAAAGTGAGAAGTCCATTTACTGTATGAACAAAACAGATGAGAATTACCATATTTACCCATGTATAAGATACAGCCTTTTTTGAAAAATTTGGGATTTAAAAACAGGGAGTATCTTATATAGGGGTTGTATAGTTTTTTTACTTGCATTAACAAGTTTTTCATTATTGTTATCTTTGCACTCATTTTTCCACATTTCTTACCAATATTAGGTGACGTTTTGCCAAGAAATGACTCAGAAAATATTTTTGTACAGTGCTGAATTCAAGATCAAGGTGATGCAGTTTGTAAAAGTGAATGGAAAACGTTCTACTGAACATAAATTTTGTCTTCCTCCAACTGAGAAAACAATCTGAGATGGGCTCCAGAAAGGAGAAACCCTACTGAAAAACACCACAGTTGAAGGACAGGAGAGTCAAATCAGCCAAATGGCCTGAGTTAGGGAGGGAATGGAAGAGATGGACTGAAGAGCAAAGGGCACATGGAATTCCTGTGTACACAAAGATGGTTCAGCAGGAGTTCATATGAACTGTTGAGGAATCAGAAGTGACTGATTTCAAAGGACACCATGGGTGCTTCAAGATCATGAAATGCATGCATGCATACACTAGAGCTGCCCAGGGACAGCTTGTGGTCTACCACAGACCATAGTATATGCAGGAGAGTGGTCAGAGCCTCTCCTAGGACAGGCATTCCCCATCAAACACAGATGAGGACAAACTAATATAAGTGATGAGGAGTTGTACGGATTTTATAATGAATAAGACTTGAATTTAAATTACCTTACATAATGCATTCTTTTCCAAATTTCAGGCCCCTAATTTAAGCTGCACCTTGTACATGGGAAAGATGGTACTTGGTTGTTCTAGTAGTAAAGGTTGCTCTTTAAAATTTAGGAATTGTGGGTTATTATCTACCTTAGTTTCAATATAATGTAATCATGCATGCTGAAACAGTAGGGATGTGAATAACTGGATGTTCCTATTCAAACTGCTGGCTAAAACACTTAAAGAAATACAATTCCTTTTACTCTTGCTAAGAAGTGTGGTCAAAGAGACATCATAAAGTAGTGCAACTGGTAGAATAGCAGACTTGTTCATGCCAACAAAGTGTAACTTCATGCATCTGCCTCTCTGTGATCAAAGGCAGCAGCACAGAAAAGATAAAGAACTCTCTCAATAGTTACACATTCCCAGAGTACATGGACATTAAGGAATTTTGGTACAACAGGTAAGATTATAGCCCTGAATCTTTGACTTGAAAAATTATCTTTAGATTAACCACTTTTGGCTATGTGAGTCTGGGCCAGTCCCCTAACTTTTGGGGACACTAGGGCCCACTCCTTAATACCATGAAACAGGGCAGGGTTTGATCTGCTTCTGTACAGAGAATGTCATCATTGGGAGTATGTCAAGTCAAATGAAATCATAGGATTGATCAAAAAGCAAAAAATGATTTTGTTTCCTCCTTTATGTCATTTTAAATCAATTGAAAGGAAAGTTAATTTTCAGATTCGTGAAACTGCATGTTACTTGTAACTAACAATATTTAAAAATAAACGAGTGTAAGGAAGAAAAATTGATGAGAAGTTTTATTGACCTCTGGAATCTCTTTTCTTGAGGGCAAGTAGTCAATCATATTAGAATTGGCAGCAGCAGTATTTGGTCTCTTTATTTTTGATGTTTGTTAAACTGAACACATATTGGAGATGGATAACATTTTGGGAGGTTGGATCATAAAACCTTTTTGACTTTGCAAAGGTAGCAATGGTAACCACAGTAGAAACCACCATTGTGCTTTCCTCAATAAACTTAATGGATGCAAAGAGTGTTTTGATCTTTAAAGGATCCTATCATGGTTAGGTAAGTAGCCTGTTACCAAGATGTAACGATAATGAAATTAAACATCAGAGGGGCAGCTAGGGGCTGCTGTGGATAAAGCATCAGACTTAGAAATAAGAAGCCTGGATTTCAAATCTGTCCTCAGGCACTTACTATTTATATGATTCTGCTTGCCTCAGTTTCCTCATCTGAAAAATGAACTGGAGAAGAAATGGCAAATCACTCCAGTACTCTGGCAGAAAAAGGACAAATGGGGTCACCAAGAGTCAGACACTGACTGAAAATGACTCAATAACAAATAAGATTCAGAAGTCCTCAATTATGATCCTGACTGTACCCAGGACCAGTTATCATTTGTAACCTTTCCTTTGAGCCCCTCCTTTATAATGTGGACACAGCAATACTTGTTCAGTTTCATTTCCAGAGCTGTTTTGAAGGTTAAGAAAGAAAATGCAAATAGAATCATTGCCAGCAATAGGATTTCAAGTACTGTATGGTGATTAGGTCTTTTTAGCTACCTTCACTGATGGAGCAAGGATGGATGGTAGAAGGTGTGCATCATCCAATGAGCCTGGACAGATGTGTTGGAACCAAGTTGTGAAGGGCTTGAGAAGTCAAAAGAGTTTATATCTGATCCTTGAGGCAATAGAGAGCTACCAGACTTGGTTCTAAAGAGTGGTGACATGGTCAGATATGTATTCTGGGAAAATGACTGGTGGCACTGCTGCAATATCAAGTGGAGTGGTGAAAAGCTTAAGGCAAGGATAGCACCTAGGCAATAATGCAATCTTCTAGACAACTAGACTGATGCAGTTATGTCAGTGGCGGGAAGGAGGTGGAGGGTGTATGTGTTTGTGAAGGGAGAGACAGCACGGATTAAGGCTTAAGAGAGAGAGCATGATATGACATCTGCTTGTGTAGCTAAGGTGAAAAGAAATGAGGCATTGGATCTGACAATTAGAATCCAAACCAAAGAAACAGGAGCAATGGTGATAGCTTTGGTAGAAAACTGGATGTTTGGGGAAAGAGGAAGGCTTAGGTTGAAAAGTCTTATGAGGTCAGTTTACAGCCAGTTGAATTTATGTTATTTGCAGCCCATCTAATGGGAAGTGTTCAATAGGCAACTGGTGATGTAGGACTAAACCTAATGGGAACTATTGATGCTAGATATGTCAAACTGGGAGTTACCTATGCACAAAGAACATTCAGCCCATGGAAGCTAATGAGGTTACAAGACAGGCAGTATAGGGTTGGGGTTCTTCACCATTTTTGCTTTTTAGTTTTGGCATTTTGGCAGCCTGGTGAAGCTTTCTCAGGATATTGTTTTACAATGCAAATAACAGCAAAGAATTAGAACACTGAACTAAAAATACTTAGGATTACAAAGGAAAACACAAATACAAGTCACAGTTGATTAAGTCAATGTTAGGGTCTAATGAAGATATATTTAAAGCAGGAGGAAATCTGGACATGTTAAAAGTTAGTGGGAAGGAATAATTTAATAAGGAGAAGATGGAGATTTGAGGGCAGAGAAGTAGTCAATTGAGATTTCAAAGTACAAGAGAAGATGAAATACACAAATAAAGGGCTTGGACACGGGCTTGGCGAAAGCAATCACTTCTTTGTCAGAGATTTGGGGAAAGGAGGGGAATGTGGTAGAAGTGAGCAGGTTTGGCAATGACAATAACAGAAGAAGTGGTGCTCATGACTAATGACTATAGAACATATGAAGATCAATAGGTAAAGGGTAGGGTTTAAGTAAAGGGTACACTGAGAAATGGATGAGGCAAAAAGATAACAAAATTCTTAAAAAATGTAATGAAGGGGGAATGATGGAAAGGGTAAAAGAATGGGATTTAGGGAATTCTACAATTAGAACTAGAAATACTGAAGGATATGAAGCCCCCATGCCATAAAAAGAACTGAGTAGAGTGACTTAGAGAACAAAGTCTAACAGTATGGTAAGTCTAGCAAGGGCTAACAAAGTCTAACAAGGAGCCATCTAAATCAAAGTCACATACACACATGCAACTAAAATAAAGTCCCCAGGGTACAGTAGCCATTCTCTGGGTTCAAAAGAGTTGTGACACAGGTCAACGTTTGCTCACTTCCCCCTTGCTCTGAACTCTGCAACTTCCTAACACCATCTTGGGTCCAGTGGCTTGTTCCTGGTTGGGCACATAGGAGAAAGCTGCTGGACTCAATGCCATTAATTGGCTATGTGGCTCTATAGGTGCATAGGAACTGCACTACAGGCTCTTTTTTACTGTGGGCCCCTTACCCTAGTTTTTCTACTTAAAGCTTCCTCCCTGAGTGGGAGCCTAGTACTGAGTCTACAATCGGCTCCTGGAATCAGAGACAAAGTTTCCTATCTGCTTATGAACTTGCTCCATGCTTGGTACAAGCAGCTAATCAGCCTGCTCACAGTGATGACTCTACTCTGCCGTCCAGCTGCGCAGATCTCATCAATTGTCTGATGCATATCCAGTGGGTAACAGAGTGGCAGGCTGGTATCCTTTCCTGCACTGTGTACTAGTACATGGTATATATTCAATCATGCACAAGATATTTCCACATTAGCTGTTATGTGGGTGGGCTGTGGAGTACGAAGGGTAGGTTACCATCAAGAAAACTAAAGTGGGAAAAGTATTTCAATCTGTGTAAGAGTTCATCTACTCTCTCGCTGAATCTACTCTCAAGATGGTCACCTGTTCGTGTTGGATTAAGAATGGTTCAGGGTACAAAAATAAGTTGGAAGATTCAATAAAATAGCAAACTCATAAATAATAACTTAAACAGGGAAGGAATTCATAGTTACATATTTATTCTCACATTTCCCCCTCTTTGAACCTCAGATATAATCTCTGAATTATTACAATCTAAATTCATGGAGGGCAGACCTCCAAGGGTGACAAAAAACCAGAAGGGGGGTGTCCCCTTACCAGAGGTGCCATGACGACATCAGAGAAGAGGGAAAAGGATACAACTTATAATGATTATTTTTCAATTCATTGACCACTGACTCATACTATATTAAATATACAATAAAGGTTTTTGGTCACTCAGTAACAAAACCCACAAAAGACAGGTACTTCCTAGCAAAACATGTCCCACAAAAATATATAAATCAGGGGACCATGGGGCAGTTCGTCAACCACAGCAATGCAAACATTGCCTGCCACTCATATAGGTTCTGGTAGTCTTTTGAATTTAGAATTTTATCTCATTATTCCTTACATCATCATGCTACTCGTGCTACGTTATATAGTGCCTATCACAAGCCAGGCTTTTTCTCAGTTTTAAAATTGCTTAAGTCTGTTTTTAGAAATACTTCAAAATGTTTAGTGTATAATTTCTCAAGTTTGTTACCATGCTTTGTGCATTAGAAAAAGTCCCTATAAATGGATTAGAATTTTGGTCCACTGATTGGTACAAGGGCTCAGCACTACACTGCTCAAACTTTTACAAGACAGGCACTATGTTAAGCCCTTCACAACTATGTTTCTCCCAACAATCCTGGGAGATAAGTGTAAATACTTCCTAGTTTCTTGTACTTACAAAGAACCGATGATGCATAATGCTTATGGTTGGTACTTAAATATCTATCTTTAATAGGGACCGTTGTTTTTAGTTAGCTCATGCTCAAAAATTCGTGGTGACACTCTCAAATTCCCATTACTTTTTTTCCCTTTGAATTAGCCAAAGAACCAAGACAATTCCTTTCAATATTCTAAGTTAGCAATCCTTTACCATAACTCTTGAACACAGAGCAAGGAAACAATAGATTCCCAATCAATTTTATGTCAAATTTCCACTTTTCTGTTGGCATATTGATAGGGGGAATGGATACATATAGTAACTTTCAATGGGGCATTGGTCTACAAAATCTAAAGCTTTTCTCTTTCAGTGCAATTAATATCTTCTCTGAAATCTCCTTCTCATAACTTCAAAATCTCTTATTTACAAACTCTGAATTTATGCTGTGCCAGTGCAGATTCCAACTTTCTTTACCCTTCTACTCATTTTTTGTTTTTCCTATTTTTAAGGCAACATTATCCTTTCTTTCTTCCCCTTGCTTAATTCCCTTTAAATCTAACTTACTGTAAAGTATCATTTAGTACAGATTTCAAATTACTATTTGTTTTATGACTTTTAAAGCTTCCAATTGATAGTAACTCGTTTTATACTGTGTCTTCATTTCATCCTACAAAATATTTATTTATTTATCCTGAAATAATTTGCAAGTTTTGCTTTTCCCTCTCAACATTTCAGCATTTTATACTTTTATAAGTCATGTGCTCATTTTAGTTGGATCCGTTATCATCAGTGCACTTCTATTAAGTGTGCAAGTATTTCAATAATTCCTCTATCTTGTTAAAATAAATCTTTCTGTTTAATTCTTTCTTCAATAATTCTTTCCTTAACTTACTGTAGTCTTAATTTTAAAATTTGACCTTTTTTCACTAACAATTGATTTCTACACAAGTTCCACTGTTTAATAATTTACCTAAATAATTGATTTCAACTGCAAGGAGTATCATGAAATTTCAGTTACTTTCAGTTGTATTCTGATTTCAAAGTAAATCTTATTTGGGTGGGGGCGGAGGTGGGCAGGCACTTTGGAATTCACCTTCAGTCTTCAACCCTAATCAGAACTTGTTTGGCATTCTCAGGTTGGTTGTTTAAAAGCAGTCAACACCAAAAGGGCATATGAACTCAAAATCTACAGTTTAATTCTTTTCTGAAGATGGTCTAAAATTTCCTTCCTGGAATAAACTTGTCATAACGCTAAGTACAGTTTTAAAGCACGTATTTATTCTATGCTAAAAATTAAAACCAATTTCACAGATTGCCCAAATTTCAGACTTAAGAGCTTCCTCAACTGAAACTTCTTTGAGATTAGCAAATGTGCTTATTGTTCTCAATTACAAGTTGCAAAATTATTTAAGCTTAAGGGTGCTTTAAATTAACTCCTCCTGTAGTATTTCCTCAGTTACTGTTATTTCAACACTTCCCTAACTTCCTATTTCACTGAAACTCTCCGGAGCATATTTCATGATTCAAAACATTGTTCTTAAATTTCAAGCGAGTTTTGTCAATCCTGAATTTGAAATTAAAATTTAGTGATATAAATTTAAAAATTTAAATAATAATATCCAATTACTCATTTAAGATGTTCCATTAAGAAATAATTGATATGTGAATTTTTTCACAAATTCTATAGTGTGCTAGTTTCTGAAAACCTCATCAAAATATTTTAAAGAAATCAAATTTGCAATTTAAAAATGGAAGAAAATAGTCTTTTCCCCAAACAAATGTGTTTTGAAATCAGTTTTTTTTTTTATTTTAGTTTTCAAATAATATCTGTATCTGGCTTTCATCTCAGCACTCTCTCCAGCACTGGGCAATCTTGAAACCAGAGGGAAAAAGTGATTTTTGCCTCTTAAGGATGTTTAGTTCAATTTTAATTTTTTTAACAGTCGGTTTCTTTTGGTTGATCGTGCCAAAAATAAAAGGCATAAGCAAAACACTTCAGTTACAGTTAACACAGAGCACAGAGAGCATCACACAGACAAAACAGATACTTATTTCCCATTCTCTTTACGATTTTTCCTAGCTGTTTGAGGTCTCTTTCTAGATGATGTAAAGAACTCACTATAGCTAAACTGAATTTCACGATTTACAAAATAGACACATACCAGTTTTTATAACAAGACACAACAGTAAGGCAAACCTGCACTTTTAAAATCAAGATCTTCCTTGTCTACTCTGTTAAGTCCTGCTATCCATCTACGATAATTCTTAGGCTTTGTAATTATTCTAATGCTTTTAGAATCTCACCAAAAATGTATTTTAGTAATAGCACAAAAATGCTTTATTCTCATTTGCTAATTGGGCTCACCCATATAAAGTAGTCTTAAAAAGGAATAAGTCCCTAATAGAGGGAAAAGCAGATTGAAGTTCCATTCCTCTAGAAGTTTTGTCAAAATATAAACAGAAGAAAGAAAAACTGAGAATAAAGTACAATTTAGCACTGTCTATATTTCATTTGTCCTAAACAGATTTGGGGAGAATATTCAGTGAAATTCCATCACTTTCTATGTAATCGAAAGTTGCAAGCTTTGGCTGAAATTTTTGTTCTCAGACCAAACCTTACCCAGTTTAATAGCACTTTCTGTAGTCATCCCTGGAGAGGGCATCCACCCCTGTCCTAAAGGGCGTCCTGTAGGATACATTTCTTCCCTAGGCCTGACGTCATCTCTCTTGGAGGTGTCCCCAACCAAGGGTGGCACTCCTCAGAGGTATTTCTCCTGAGCAAATTGACAAGATTCCTGAGGTATCCATTCTCTGGTCTGATGTGTTTTCCAGATCTTTCAGAATGAGGTCCGGTGGCAATATTATCTGGTACTTCCTGCTACTCTACATCTTGGCTCTCAAAAAAACTTAAAATTGAATATCATTTTTTCCCAATAGGGACATTTTTGAATATTACCACTGCAATCACATTTAGAGAAACACCACCAATAAAACGTAACACAGACACATTGAGAAAAAACAACACGAACAAAAAAACCCCACAACAAGCAGATGGTCTTGTTACATTTAAGTAAAAATTTAGTATTCTTCTTTTGACTTGAGTGCTTGGAAAGGTAGGGCTATTTGGCCTCTTTCAGGGTATGGTGTTTGGAGTATTTCAATTAATGGACTTGGGGGAAGAGAAGTCATGTATTGTGGATTTAGAAGGATGAACTGGAGGAGCTGCTGGGAATGTGCAACCCTGAGGATCATTTCCAAGACAACTTTTCTATGGGTCCGGTCCATGTAGACATCAGATGCATCCAGACATCTGAAAGGTGATTCTGTGATGTACCACAAAGTAAGAAAGAAGAAAAAGTTTGATTAAGATTGGCAATCTCCTAAGAAGTCTTGCATGTCACTGAAAGCTGTGCTGCTCCCTTCTCCAGCCTGGACTATTACAGAAAGGGTCTCCTTTTGGTGATTCAAGCACATCTCCCCACAGAAGAATCACTGAGAAAAACTGTGAAAGTACCATTTGCATTGTAAAGAAAGACTCTTTCTATGATTCTGGTATATTATATCTCTCTGGCTTGATAGTTGTGTTTTAATGAGGATTTTCAAATTCTTCATTTTACTCTCTAGGTAAAGACAGTGTTATTTTATTTCTTGGCAATGCTTCCTTACTTCATCTTGTTTGCCGTAAGTATCATTTTCTGATTGTATAGACTTTCTTAACAGCCTCATTACTTCACCAACAGCAGTGGCAGATCTTATACCTCCTACACAGTCAAAGCAGATGAAGTTGGCCAGGGCAATCTCATTCTCAAATTCTATTTTTTTTGTGGACAGCTCTTCTTTTTGTACTTGGAGACCATGCAGGTGATGTGCAAGCTGCACACATAGGTGTTGGATGTTAAATTCTTTTTTCTTTTTTGCAAAGCAATGGGATTAAGTGGCTTGCCCAAGGCCACACAGCTACATAATTAGTAAGTGTTTGAGTTCGATATGAACTCAGGTACTCCTGACTGCAAGGCCACTGCTTTATCCATTGCATCACCTAGCTGACCCTGGATGTTCACTTCTACAGCAGCCTGGTAATGTTCTTCCTTAAGGAAATCTATGAATTCTAAAACTTGATTATATTTCAACTTAAATTCTTCATGTCTCTATTCAGCATCTATTTTCAGTTGCCTTAAATTCTCTGTTTCTTCCTTTTGAGTTTTCATCTTTTCCTCAACCTCTTACCTCATTTCTTTAATTTCCTCAACTTCCTCTTCCAGAACTGAGAGATCACCCGGTTGAGTTTTATCTTTATCCTCAAGCTCTTTTCTATCTAAAGTCATAGCAATTATTCTCATCTCTAGTTCTTTTAAATGTTAATAACCACTATTAACAGTGTCTTGATTCTTCCTGACATCCTTTTTAAGTGAAGACAGATGATGATGAACTGCTAACAACTGAGGCATTTCAGTTTCAATATCTTTCTGCAAATGACTTATTTTTATTTCTGCATCACCTAAGTAGGATGTGATTTGTCACATGAAGAATAATGGTTCTCAAATATTTAATCCCTACAGGAAATGAAAGCTTTACTACAGTTCCTGGGGAGTTCTTGACCTTGCATGTCTTCACAAGCGAAAGAGTTATCTTTAATAAGTAGCACTGTCTCTTTGGCTATCCTGTTAGTCAAAGCATTGACCACTACTGTCTTGTCTATTGCTAAGGCTGAGAGGACGGTTGGAAACTCTGGATGATAGGCTGCTCTGTCTGTGACATCAAACATCTCACACTCAAATGCTGACACGATTATCAACTTTTTCACCAGTTCACAAAGAATTTGCTCATCTTTGGGGGTGTCACAATAAAAGGAAAGAATATGTTCCTTTAAGCAGTACTCACACGTCAAAACAAATACAGGGTCTCAGAGAAGTATGCAAGTTCCTAGTGGGCTGAAAGGTTTAAAAGTAAAGTTCCCTTGTTTATGGGTATCATCTACAGCTTCGAGGAGAGCCGGAATCTTTGGTTTAAATCACATTATTGGGTCCGGTTTACACTATTTCCATCACTTTAGTTGTTGTTGTTGTTCGTCATGCACTATTTTCTGCAAATGGGACTTTTCTTTCCTAATTCAAAAATATTCTGGACTATCTTTTTCTATAGCTTCCTGGAGATGTTTTGTGTCTTGAACAAGTGATTATTTTTATCTTTAACATGCTTTAGTGTTTCATTCAACATGGAAGTTTTTTCCTGCCTATCCAAATCTACTAGTTCCAGACTCTTTTTCAGGTATTCAATTTTGTTTTGAAATTGTTCGGCAACTTTGTGTAATGCATCCCATTCATTTTGGGAAGAATTATAGAAAGACTCAGTTTGACTGTATTCCATTTCTGTTCTCTTGACATCTTCTTTGGACTCCATATATTTGGGCTCTAATAGAGCAGTTTCTTCATTTAAATTTTACATGTTCTCTTGAATGATTCCTTGCTTTTCTTTGGATGCAATAAATTTGGTTTTGGGGGGCTCTAGTTTCATTTAATAGTATATTGGTCTCCAATATTTAGATAACTAATCATATCATTCATTTCTCTTTGAGTTTCATTTATTAGCAGCCCAGTCATTTGGTCTCTTAAGGTTTCTAACTTCTGCAGCAGGACCATCATCTTCTCACTCTGCTCCTCTATTGCTCTTCCCTGACTTTTGAGCATCTCCAGTTGTTCTCATTGGTCTAACTCCAGCTGGATTCTGGCTTTTCTCTCCAAAATTTCTAAATACTCTTCTCACCCCTTTTCAAGTCCAGTCACTTTCAGAAACAATTTATATCCCTCACCATCATGTCTGCTCAGTAATAATTGATTTCTCATTAAAATGCACAGTGGATGACCCACGTGGATTCTAAAATAATCAAGAATAGCTTTAATCTCTGCTTTCCGTGAAGAAACCAGGTTTCCTGTGTGGTCGTTCAGTTTGTACCTTGGACTACTATTGACACTGCTGCACTGCTGCACAGTGATGGAATCCCCTTACAACTCAGACGTGAAACCATCCTCCCCTGTATTTTATTTTCATATGGTTTTTTTGGTAAGGCAATCAGGTTAAGTGGCTTGCCCAAGGCCACACAGCTAGGTAATTATTTACTGTTTGAGGCCCGATTTGAACTCAGGTACTCCTGACTCCAGGGCCAGTGCTCTATCCACTGCACCACCTAGCTGCCCTTTCCTCTCTATTAATTAACGTGTTGGAGATGTTGGCAGAAGCCTTTCCAACTTTGACAAATTTTTCAAAGAAAATCCTAATGACTGCCCACCAAGACTGGCTATGAGAGCCATCAGCAATGCACTCTTGCCCCTTTGACCCACCATGAATTTGACACTGGACCCAAATTTCAGTGGCCCAAGCCTGACATGACACAGAAAGTTCTCCAACTGGATACTCTCAATGATGTCCATTTCTCCTGAGGCCACCTGAGAAGCAGCATCTCCCTGAGACACACAGTGAGAGAACACCCTCTCCTGGGCTAGCTTTGGCATTGCTGTTAACTGTTCTTCTGCAGTCAGAGGGACAGCCACTGGCCTGCCTGGAGTGGGACATTTTGAATTGTCCTTCATCCTCCCTGCCCCTTCTTTTCCTTCCTTCTTCCCCTTCCTCATCCCTCTCCTCCTTCTAGTCCTCCAATCAACCTTCATTCCTCCTTTCTCCTCCTCCCTTCCTTCTTCTCCCCTCCTCCTCCTTCTCTTCCCCTGACTCACTTCCCCTTCTTCTCCCCCCTCCCTGCTTCTCCTCTCCCCTTCTCCTTCTCCCTCCTCACCTTCCTCCCCCTCCCACTCCTATCTCCTCCTTCTGTTTCTCCCCCTCCTCTCTTCCCTTTCTTCTCCTTCCTCCTTGCCTCTTCCTCTACTTCTCCTCGCCCCTCCTCCCCCTCCCACTCTCCCTTCAAGGCATCAATCAGGGACAGAGGCTCTAATGGTCGTCTATCAGACAAGGTACCATTGTCATTAAAACTCAATTCTGCCTCTTTATACTTCAGGCCTTTCTGGATGATCGAATTCAGAGCAGCAGCTGGAACCAGGGCACCATTGATATTAGGGTGGCTGATACAGCTTTGTACACCAAAGGTAAATGCTGAATGAGAAAACCCTGACTCTTGCAAGTATCTATATACCAAGAAGTTTACCTCATCAGTGCTTATATTCATCTTTCTTCCCAAGCAAACTATGAGGTCACAATACAGGTTATAACCTAATATACATTGATGTGGGGAAACTCAATTTATCTGGTATTCCCAATCACATGGAATTGATAGTGGTGCGGTTCTTCTGGGCTGGGCTAGTTCTTGCAGGGTCCCGGCCACCACCCAAACTGCACTGTGGTCCTGCAAGTAGGAGGGACACAGATTATGATATGGGCAAGTCAGGTCTACAAAGACTACCAAATCTTGGTCTCTCAAATGGTAGTTCATGTAAGGACTTAGGTGCCAGAGCAGTTTCACAAGGAGTGTATCACTGAGGCTACCACAATTTTGAAGGAAATCTTCCGTTCTTTCTCATGGACTCTCAGTTATCTTCTGTACTTTGTAGATTGTTGGAAAAGACAGAGCCCCAGTACAGCGTGGCCTTTGAACAATCACAGTCTTTCCAGAGTACAGTAGGAAATCTGGTGACAAAATTTAATGAGGTATTATTTCAAAAGTAAAAGATCGACCCCATTGTCTTTACTGAATTTTTACTTTGTATTCCTTCATCGTGGATTTATATTTCCTTTAGGGAGAAACAAATGAACTACAGGATTTTCTATAGGAAAGAGAGAAGATTCCCAATGACTTGGAGGGTGGATCTACTAATGACCATAAAATTATAAAAAGAAAGGATGCACCTTGCCATGACTGCACTGACCCCTTCCCTTAGTATCCAAAAAGAGATGACTTTTCTCAGGACCTTGAATACTGCTTAATAGGTGAAGTCTCCCCAAAGGCTGCAAGTCCACCAATCTTGGGACCTCCATGATCTCAATTGGGAGAAGGGGAGGGGAGCACACACCACCACTCCCAGAAGCTAATCAGACTTGGAATCTTCTAGCATCAGACAGGAGGTAAGAAGAGAGAAAGGCAAGGCAAAGGGAAATAAAGGAAAAGAGATCAAACAAGAACCTAGAAGAGACAGGAACTAGGCTTCTCTCCTTGAGAGACCTGGGCCAAGGCCAGGGAGGAGAGCCCCTGGGGGGGAGGACACCAGTCCTAGCTCTGCCACTTACACACCCAGTGACCTTAATCAACTCTCTAGGCTTCTCTGGGTCTGAAGAAACACAAGGGTGCCAAGAGAAGGTTGAGGGTTACACACCAATCCACCTCTTCCACAATGTGGGGGACCACACCATCCTGAGATGCCACAGGTGACCCATCCTCTCCCTCAGTGGGATGCAGGCGAAGGATGTACTAGGATGGGGTAGGGCCCTGGGTATGCCCCCACCCCCAGCCACACCCTCTCCCTGGACATTCTCTCTGGGATGAGAGACTGCAAGGAAACAAATAATATCAAGAATCTACAGAGTATTCCACTTAGCATTTCTTGCTTTATATTAGTCTCCCTTCTGGAATACCATATGTTGAGTTTGTCCCAAGAAGATATGTATTGCCATATCAGAAAGAATATCAGAAACCCTTCAAAGTCCAACAGTATGGTCTAGAAATGGATGAGTGAGCTGCTGGCACTCCATTGTCATGTTCTCTCCCAGTCCCATTGAAAAGATTCAGTAACTCATATTTTTCTTGTGTATATATGCTAGTTCACACCCTATTTAATATATGAATTTTTCTAAAAAATTTCAGAAGACATCGGAAATGATGATAATAAATATCATCAAAAATCAAGTTTACTACATCCTAATAGTGAAAAACTAAGGTATCATCATGTCACTCAGATCGGAATTAGCCAGTTGTGTGAAATCAAATCATTGACTTGTTAATGAAAAGAAAAGATCAAAATTTGAAGTAGCTATAGGAGTACTACAGCTCTAACCCAGTATGTTCAAAGAAATACTTGGTTCCAAATAAATGGGAAGTGGGTAAACCTAAAAAAAAATATTAACTGCAATTATCATTTCTTAGGAAAGCTTATGGAATCAAAAAAATACATTGACTATAAGAAAAAGATTAAAAGAGTCAAGAGATTGGGCCTGCTAGGTGGTACAGTGGTCCTGGTCCTGGAGTCAGGAGTATCTGGGTTCAAATCTGACATCAGACACTTAATAATTACCTAGCTGTGTGGCCTTGGGCAATCCACTTAAGCCCGTTGCCTTGCAAAAAAACCAAAAAACCTAAAAAGATGTCTTAATAAAAAAAAATTTAAAAAAGAGTAAACAGATTACCTCAACCATTTAATTGTCTTACCAAACAGAAAGATTAGCAAGCAAGGGAAACACTGGTTTAAAGCAGAATGAACTGGAAAGTGCAACTAAATGGTATAAAGGAGAGTGCTGGGTCAGGAATCTGAAAGACTCATCTTCATGAATTCAAATCTAGCCTCAGACTCTTACAAACTCTGTGACTCTGGATAAGCAATTTTAACCTATTTAACCATAGTTTCCTCATCTCTAAATTGAGCTGGAGAATGAAATGGTAAACTTTTCTATTATCTTTAGCAAGAAAACCCTAAATGGGGTTATGAAAAGTCAGACTTGGCTGAACAACAGTTATAATCATCTGGAAAATGTTAAGAAAGTGAACTAAATGGGCGGCTAGGTGTCATAGTGGATAAAGCACCAGCCCTGAAGTCAGGAGTACCTGGGTTCAAATCTGGTCTCAGACACTTAATAATTACCTAGCTGTGTGGCCTTGGGCAAGCCACTTCACCCCATTTACCTTGCAAAAAAACCTAAAAAAAAGAAAGTGAACTGAAAATTGAAGTAATATATAGTATAGTCTTATAAAAGAAAAAAATGATTAAAGGGATTCATCTTGCAGAGAGCTAAGCCATCCAGGTAAGTTTATCTTAAAAACATTTGTAGATTACACTAGAAAGATATCTCTGAATTAAAGCAGAAATTCCAGACATTCTATATCATAGAATCTCCAGGGTTCTCATCAAAGGTAGTGTGGAACAACCATTTTTGTATAACCCTCAATAACTCATAAACAAAGGAGAACCTCACATTCCTATGTAACATGGGAGGTCAGGAAGAACAAATAGACCTCACTAGAAACACAGAAACCCCCAAAAAAAACACATCAGGAGTGGAGTGACAATTGTAATACCCCCCAGGATTCATTTTCAAGATTTTGGAGGTTTACAAAATAATGAAAAAGACCATATATCTGATCTGAGTCAAATGCCATGATATCTATAATTGCTAATTATATAAATTATGTTTATTTTGTTTTTTTCTATAAAATGTTTCCAAGAATGACTTATGACCTCTCTGTGTCATTGGGAACTTGCACAAGAAAGTTATACATGAGCTGTTGATTTGCATTAAAAAAAAGTTTCCCTACTGGGATTTTTAAATACTGGTAGAGTCATAGTTCTGGATCACAAAAACCAAGAGTTAACATATATAAATATAGATGACATATAAAGATATAGTTAACATATATATATATATAAATATAATTAACATACATAGCTATATCTATATATATAAAGTAGAAATGTCAGAGTCACTCTGATTCAAAGTAGGTTGCAAAGTAGAACTACAGACATTAACATTTTTCAAAATGCTAGAAATGGTAATAAAGTAATAATAGCTAACATTTATATAGTGCTTATTTTGTGTCAAACACTGTACTAAGAACTTAATAATTGTTTTCTCATTTGCAAATCAAAATAACTGCTTTTCGTGAATTTTATCCATATTTACATTAGAAGAAACTGAGACAAATAGTAACTGTCAACATCTAGTAAGTATGTGAGGCCACATTTTAACTGAGGTCTTCCTGACTCCTGGTCCAGCACTCTGTACACTGTGCCATCTCTGTAAGCAATGGCAACAAAAAAGATTAAAATAATTCTATTTTAGATAACATCTCTGTATATCTCAAAAATTTGAAATTTAATGTGAAAATTGTGCTACAGAAACAAATTATTTTAGCAAGGGATATGGGTAGAAGATTAACCCACAAAAATAAGCTTATTTTTTAATTATCATCAAGCAAAAATCCAAGCAAAATTGATAGGAAAAAACAGCTAGTTGCATCAATGATAAACTATATAAACATATAGGCATTGACTTATGAAGTCCCATAATAGAAGTATATGAAAACAAATTCAAAACAATTTTTGAAAAGTCAAGGAAGAATTCAATAAATAGAGGGATATCCTTTTAAGCCAGAAATTATGTGAGTAGAGGAAGCAAGCTTTGTCTGTACCTGGAAGAGAAGCATCAGGGTGTGAGCAGGAAATGCAGGAGCAATTTAGCTGAGTTGGGGCTCAGTGATGAATACCAGAAACCAGGCCCAGGAGGCACTTAAGCCAGTGTGATCTGCTTTCCAAGCTACAGTACTCAGGTTTGATGCTCATGAATTTCAATCATGACAGATAAGAAATAAGAAGATTGGTAAAATGGACAAGAGAAGTGCATTGGGATTGGCATATTCTCTTTTCCCTGCTATTTTTGTGGGTGGCCCCATATACATACATACATATACATATATATATATATATATATACATATATACATGTATACATATATACATATATATATATACATATATATGTATATATATATATGTATATACATATATATATATATATATGGAAGGTCAGTAAATCAGAACCATGGGCAGCTAGGTGTTATAGTGGATAGAGCACTAACCTTGGAGTCAGAAGAATAGGAGTTGAGATCCAACCTCAGACATTTACCACTTGCTCACTGTGTGACTTTGGGCAAGTCACATAAACTTGATTGCCTCAAATCCAGGGCCATCTCCAATCTTCCTGATTCATATCTGGCCATTGCATCCAGAAGACCCTGGAGGAGAAAGTGAGGTGGTGACTTGGCAGAACATCTCCTCACTTAAATCCATTTCATGGACTTGTCACCTCCCTGATATCATGGTCTTCGTGAAAGAAAGACAAAGATCGTCATCAAATCATGACCATATGTCTACCCACTATGATAACTCTTTGACTATTATTTAGTTGAAATAATACAGTAAAAATATCAACATTTCACAATTAATTTGTAGGAATAATAATGAATAATAATAACTAGTATATATGTATTTATATAGTGCTTTAAGATTTTCAAAAAACTTTATAGATGGTACCTCATTTTATTCTCACAACAACGCATGGTTGTATGACCCGACCTGCGGGTCAGTAATTAAGTGGGGGTCGAGGAGGACCCAGCCTGAATAGGAACGGGTATGAAATAAGGAGAGTGAGACCGAGATGGTGGCAAGCAAGGTCTGAGTTTATTGAGTTGAGTGCAGGCTTATATCCAAGAGCAGGAATGAGGAAGTTAGCTGGCGGTTGGGGATGGGGAGATGCCGCCAGAACTTCGACTGTGAGAAGGAACATTCTGTGATTGGCAGTTTCCTGTTATTCTGTAGGGTAGGGCCTTTCCTGGAACTAGTGCAGTCTGTTTGTTCGCATGCAATGTTCCAGCACCTGGGGTATGTCTCCCGAATCCTGGTTCCTGACATGTCCCCCTTTTCTCTTTTTAAAGAAAGGGTTGGTAAGAGGCCTGTCTTAGGCTATGGGGTCTGCTTCCCAGGTCAGGGTGTATTTGGGCAGCGGCCCTGTCTTAGGCTAAGTGGGGGGACACCGAACCGATTTCTTCAGAACGGCCCCACTCTACTCCCGTCATGGGGTCCAACTGCAGCCACACCGGACTTCTGACACATGGGGGCCCCACTATTCCCATCATTGGCTCTCTTACAGCTTAGGTCGACATTTTGCCCGTAGGCGCTTCCACTGCCTCAGGCACCAGGATTCTGGTTGTCTGAGTCTGGAGAATTGCAGGCCTTCGACCACGCCCTCCTCGGGTTCCTCAGGGTTCTCCTGGAGGCGGTGATAATGTATAGCGACAGGTGTCTTGAGGGCAGCCTCTATTTGCGTTTTAATGAAAGAAGTTATTCGGTTAAATGCCCAGGGACATGCATAACCAGCAATCCTTAGCGAGATCAGGGTCAGTAGTATTAAGCGCCTTGTGGGTAGCCTCGAGGATGTCCGAGGTCTGAACATCAAGCTCTACACCCTGTCCTTTAGGTAGTGCTAGTGGGTGGTATTTTAAAGGGGGTACAGGGATTTGATCAAGTCATCTATGCATTCTCTTACCTCAGCTTCCCGGACCTGATCAGTGGGACCACCCCCGTCAGAGATATGGAGGGGCGCATGGGGCGACCAGCAGACCTTCTTTCCAATGTTCTCTCTGCCGCAGGAGGCCTGAGCATACTTATTAGTTTTACCTGAAATGATGAGGACAGCGTCCCCTCCAAAGGTTCCTGCGTACTCCTTTTCCTGTATGGTAGTGAGATAGACTTTCTGCTCTAGTCCTGTACATTGCTGGGTAGAGGAATAGCACGTGGAGTGTAAGGCCTGGAGATAAATGCAGTGAGAGGGACAGGGTCCGGGGTGATCACCATTTGGAGGGATTATTCGGGGTTTTGTTACACATTTCCATGATTGTCTGGAGACCCCTGTGGAGGTTACGGGATATGCGAGGTAGGCTACCTTGTGGGTGCAATCAACCTGTTGTGCGTACGACAACAGTACCCCCCTCACAGTCACAGGGGCTCCCATATAGGGTGTGCAGTAAATCCTTCCCAGGTGGGGGGGTCAAAGCCGGCCCAGACCCCAGTGGACAGAAGCAGGGGAATCAGCAAGGTAGATGTCATATTCTGAAAAGAAGAGAGAAAAAAATGACCCTGTTTCAGGATAGGTCAAGGCCCTGAACTTAATCACTGCCGGTGGTGTGATTTATTATCTTAACCAACCGTTCAGGTAGCCATCTGGCATTCTGTGCTTTGGAATCATAGATGCAAGCATGCCCTTTTCCCCAGATAAGGACTGGGTCGGGTCCCTCCCATTTGTTCAATAAAGGATCTTTCCACATGGCTCGTGCATACGCCTGAGCGGTGGTGGAGTGCCAGAGGCGATCCGCTGCAGATCGTTTATCATTATCAAGGGTCAAATAATTGAGAATAAAGAGAGCATGATTAAGCAATGTCCGGGCATTGTTTCGTTTGGGGTAAAGCAGGCTCGCTTCTCCTTGTAATTTGGCCAACATATTTTTGAGTGTTTGGTGAGCTCTTTCGACTATGCCTTTTCCTTGGGGATTGTTCGGAATTCCGGTGATATGCTTTATTCCCATTCTATGGCAAAAATCCTTGAAGGTGGAGCTAGAATATCCTGGGCCATTATCCGTCTTAATGATTTTCGGTAAAGGCAGGGTAACCAGGGCGGCCAAGACATGGTTGATGACATGTCTTGTAGCCTCACCTGGTTGTGGGGAGGCAACAATGAAGCCACTAAATGTGTCTACCGTAACCTGGACATATTTGAGATTGCCAAAAGAGTAGACATGAGTAACGTCCATCTGCCAAAGTTCGCTAGGGATCAGACCTTGGGGACTGACCCCCAGATGGGGCTCTGGGAGAAGCACAAGACATCCGGGACATTGCTTAACTATTTGTCTGGCTTGTTCCCGTGTAATCCTGAATTTCAAGCGGAGGGTTTGAGCATTAAGGTGGTGTAGCTTATGGGCCTGGGTGGCAGCCGCTACCGGGGTGATTGGGGCTGCCAGGAAAGCTTCCCTGGTTGCTTGATCTACTAGACTATTTCCCTCAGCAAGCGGGCCTGGAAGATCGGAGTGAGCCCGAACGTGTTCTATAAAAAAGGGGTAGTCTCTAGCAAGAATGAGCACTTGTAGTTTAGCAAACAGGGGAGAAGCATTTGTAGAGGGCCGAATGTAAGGGACCGTTTCCAACAAGGGGATAGAGTGAGCTACATAAGCACTATCTGTACAAATATTCATAGGGTTAGAGACGTTCTCAAAGACCCAAGCAATGGCTGAGAGTTCAACTAGTTGTGCAGAAAGGCCTGGGAAGAAGAAGGAGGTAACATGCCCATCAATACTAACAGCGGCTTTCCCTGAGGAGGAGCCGTCCATGAAAATTAAATGGGCTCTCTTGAGGGGGGTTTGACGAGTAACTCGTGGAAAGACCACAGGTGTGCGTTTGAGAAACTGAATAAGCTTGTCTGGGGGGTAGTGGTTAGCAATTGTCCCCGTAAACGAGACGCAAGCTATAGTCCAATCATCATTATTTTGAAGGAGCCACTGTACCTGGGAGGTAGTGTATGGGCATACAATGTGGTCAGGTTCTCTTCCCAGGAGTCTGACTCCTGTGGTTCTGCCCTCCCTAAGTAAGGTGGCTGTCAATTGAGGGTACGTGGGAAGAATTTTACTGGGCGTAGCGGTACTATGTATCCAATAAAGGGGATATTTTTGCCAGAGTAATCCAGTGGGAGAGAGGTTTGTAGGGAAGAGAAGGAGCCAAAGCTCTTCTTGTGGTTTGTAATATCCTATTTCTTGATTTCTGATGGCTTTTTCAACTAGGCTTAATGCCTGCCGTCCCTCAAGGGTCAGTGTTCTGGGGGAGGTCGGGTTAGGATCCCCCTTCAAAATATCGAAAAGAGGTTTCAATTCCCCAGTAGTAAGTTTGAGATAGGGTCTTAGCCAATTAATATCTCCCAAAAGCTTCTGGAAATCATTAAGGGTGTGCAGGTTGTCTAAACGAATTTGAGTTTTCTGGGTCACTATCTTGTTTGGGAGGAGTTCAAACCCCCCCAAAAAAAGCTGGGGTGGCTTTGCCTGAATTTTATCCGGGGAAATTTTGAGACCTCTCTGCTCTAAAGCCGCAACCATTTCACCTGTGATTTTGCCGAGTTCTGTGTCTTGAGGACCGGCGAGCAGGATGTCATCCATGTAATGGATGATATAGAGGTGGGGATACTGTAATCTAAAGGGGTCTATGGTCTGAGCAACATATTTTTGGCAAAGGGTAGGGCTATTTGCCATGCCTTGAGGAAGCACTTTCCATTGAAATCGGGGAGAGGGACCTACACAATTAGTGATAGGGACACTAAATGCAAAGCGTTTAGAATCTTCAGGATGAAGGGGAATGGAAAAGAAGCAATCTTTAAGATCTATGACAATTCTAGAAAAGTGCGCTGGGATGGAATAGGGGAGGGGAGCCCTGGTTGTAGAGCACCCATAGGTATCATGGTTTTATTTACCGCCCTTAGGTCGTGAAGAAGCCTCCATTTCCCCGATCGTTTTTTAATGACAAAGATTGGGGTGTTCCAAGGGGAAGTGGAGGGTTCAATGTGCCCAGCTGTAAGTTGGTCCTGCACCAGTTCCAAGGCTGCGTCTAACTTAGCCTTGGGGAGGGGCCACTGGTCGATCCAGACAGGTTGGTCATTTTTCCAAGAAATTTTTTCCGCCTGGAGGGCAGGGGGACCAGCGGCCCTTAAGAAAAATGGCTCGGGAATCCAAGGCCTGTGCGCCCAGTCTTCGAGTGCATCTGGATAGGTTGAGGACTGCCCTGGCTGTTTCTTCCTAATCCTTGATTAGGGAGAAATCCTTGAGCAAGCATCTGCTTAGTGACAGTGTTATTGGGGCTGCACATAATCACTCCCATTTGGGCCAGGATATCCCTTCCCCATAAATTAACAGGCAGGTTGGGGACTACAAAAGGACGCGTTGTTCCTTTATTGCCCTCCATGTCCTCCCAAACAAGCCATTGGGAACTTTGCATGGTGTTTTTGGATTGACCAATCCCCTGTAGGTGAGTGATTGTGGGTTGGAGGGGCCAGGATGAAGGCCAGTGTTCCGCTGACAAGACAGTGGAATCGGCCCCAGAATCTAGAATGCCCGTGAAAGTGCGCCCTTGGATTTTGAGTGTAAGCGTAGGGCGTTCTTGGGAAATGGCCTGAACCCAAGAGATGTCAGAGGATCCCAGGGCCGAAGAGCCCCGTTTATCCTGAAGAGCGGGATATGATGTATGCAGGGGGAGCGGTAAGGCCTGAGCCAAACGTTGTCCAGAATGTATGTGGACGCACCATTGGGGGGCAGCGGCAGTGAGTCTAATTTCCCCCGTGTAATCATTGTCTACCAGGGTGGGGTGGATTACCAAGCCCCGGAGAGTAGAGGAGGCGCGGCCAATGATAAGAAAGAAGAAACCGGGAGGGGGGGGGCATACACGCCTGTGGGTATGGGTGTGGGGCCCTCTTCAGGAGTTAAAGTTGTGGAGGTGGCGGAACACAGGTCCACCCCTGCGTTCCCTGTGGTTGCTCTGCATAACTGTTTTTGGGCAGGCTGTTCCCCGTGGCCTGCTGAGTGTTGTTCAGAGGGGTCCAGGGCTGACCCCGCCGGCTGTTTCCCGGAACCGGAATCAGGGACTTACCATTAACGTCAGTGGCCGACCTGCAAGTATTGGCCCAGTGTCTACCTCTCTTACATCTGGGGCAGGGGGTTAAGGGCAGGATAGAGCGGTGGCCCGATTCCCTAGAGGAGGACTCTGTATTGGGGCATTGTCGGGCGAAATGTCCTTCCTGGCCGCACCTAAAACATGTCCTGGCTTGGGCCGAGTTCTGAAAAACGGCCCCAATGGCCAGGTGGACTGCCTGAGACATTTTTGAGGAAATGGGGTCGACATCCCGACGGAGTTTAATCATCTCATCTAAGGTTTTTTCCCTCCAGTGGCTGAGAAGAATGGAGCGGCAAGCGGAATTTGCGTTTTCGTAGGCTAGCCTTCTCACCAATTGATCACTAGCGGCCTCTTGACCAAGGGTCCTCTCTGTAGTCTCTAAAAGACGACTAACATATTCGGAAAAATCCTCCTGGTTCCCTTGTATAATTTTATTAAGGGGCGCCAGGGGAGAGCCTGAAGCTGGCAAGGCTCTCCATGCGGCAGTGGCCGCATTGGCCGTCTGTGCCAGAAGCCCTAATGGGAGAGAGCGCTGCTTAGTCTCATTGGCAAATTCCCCTTGTCCTGCCAATTTTTCATAGGAGCATTTGTGGTTGGATGGAGCCTTAAGATTTGCCGTTGCGAGAGTCTGGCAGCGATCAAGGAAGTCAGCCTTCCAGGTCAGAAATTGTCCTCTGGTAAGGACCGCCTGGACGACTCTAAGCCACTCTGATGGCAATAGGTAGCCTCCTTGGCTAATGGAATCTAGGGCTGAGAGCGTAAAGGGGGCATTGGGGCCATAATTCTTGACAGCTGAATGTAGGTCTTTAATAGTTTTAAAATCAGTGTTTCTGTAGTTTTCCCCTCTTTGTTCTGCCTTTCCTCCTTTTCGCCCTGCCCTCCCTGTTTCTGTAACCTCCTCCTCTTCTTCTCTGCCGCTCCCTTCTTCATCCCCACTGAGCTCAACCTCTATTTCATCTCCTCCCTCAGCTTGGGAGGAATCGGGGGCCCCTCCCTGTCCTCCAGTAGAGGGGGCAAAAATAGGGAAGGTAAATTGCATATTTTGTCGGGTCTTTATCTTGGTCTTGTTTCTGACATTTTTCTCTGTCTATCATAGATGGAGGCTGTGATTTGGAGGGATTTTTGTAAGGTTTTTTGTAGCGCCGCGATCTCTCCTGAAAGTTGGGCGTACTGGGTCTGGAGCTCTAAAACTTCCCGTAGGTTTTTGACCTGTGTCGTTAGTCGTCTCTTTGCCTCAGTAAAGCTGGCCGTTTCTTGTTCTGGGGGTAAAAAGGCGGGTGCAGTAAGGTATGGGGGGGGGGTGCCAGTAAAGGCGGCCAATCAAGGTTATTGTATCTGGCTGCCTCATCCTCAAGGTCAGCTTCTTCCTCTGGGCTTAAGGCATCTCCTCCCTCACTTTGGGCTTTGGCTTTTGAAAGCGGGGTGTGCTTTGGGAAGACCGGGCATATCAAATTATCATCTGTAGGGGCTGTTCCTATGGGAAGGGGTGGGTAAAGAGGTTTAGGCTGAACAGGGGGCATTTCAATGATTACTGAAGGTGGTCGTGAAGGTATGTTTTCCTTCCCCTCCAGGGATTTCAGGGAAACTGCTCGTGAAAGGGGGCGGAGACAGGATTCCGCAACTGAAAGTAATTGGTGCTTGACAGGGTCTCCAGAAGCACTTTCTACTATGTCTCTTATGAGCCCCCAATAGGAAAAAGCAGTAGGGGGAACGGCATCAGGTCCTTCTGTCTGTAGCTTTCTATTGAGGTCTCTCCCTACTTTCTGCCATTTGCCCGGGTGTATGTCAGGGCCATTAACAAGAAACCATGGACAGACTTCATCAACAAAGAGAAAAAATTTCACAAGATCTTTCTTCTTGACTTTAACTCCCCTTTCTCTAAGATTGCTTTTAAGGTCCTGTATAAAGACCTGTTCTTTAGATAACTTAGAACCCATGAGAAAAATGCGGCAGATGGCTATTCACGTTTCTGAAGGGCTCTCCGTGGAGCGATTAATAACTGGTCCGGACGATCTGCTCACTTTTAATCTGCCGGGCGGGGGTCCTAACCTCGAGCCCCACGTTGGGCGCCACTTGATCCGACCCGCGGGTCAGTAATTAAGTGGGGGTCGAGGAGGACCCAGCCTGAATAGGAACGGGTATGAAATAAGGAGAGTGGGACCGAGATGGTGGCAAGCAAGGTCTGAGTTTATTGAGTTGAGTGCAGGCTTATATCCAAGAGCAGGAATGAGGAAGTTAGCTGGCGGTTGGGGATGGGGAGGTGCCGCTGGAACTTGGACTGTGAGAAGGAACATTCTGTGATTGGCAGTTTCCTGTTATTCTGTAGGGTAGGGCCTTTCCTGGAACTAGTGCAGTCTGTTTGTTCGCACGCAATGTTCCAGCACCTGGGGCATGGTGACCTGGGGTGTGTCTCCCGAATCCTGGTTCCTGACAGTTGTAGGTGATTTTTTTTCAGTTGGGGGAACGGAGGTAAACACAGGTTAATGCAACATCAATCAGCATACTAATATAACATTGTTCACAATTAAAGTTCTAACAAAATTAATATATAAAAATGGAAAGGAAAGACTATAAAGAGGATCTTTGGAAATTATGTTGAAATAGGATTAACCTGAAGATTTAAAATATATTGTAATAAGGTAGTCATTTTAATTTTTTTAAAAAATAGGATTAATAGGAATAGAATAGTGAATCCAGACTAGAGCCTAATGTATGTGATTATATGATAAACTCAAAACCCACAATATGTTATTCAATTTTTAAATAAAAATTAGCAGTGAAAAATGGATATTGAAAAATGAGTTAGAGTCAGAGCTTCAGGTACTAAAATGAACTCTAACAGCATTCATCACCCAAATATTTTTTTAATTGGGGAGATGGAAGAATCATATTTTTTTTTCACTTCTAGATTCAAGAATATTATCTCTAAAATAACTAGAATAAATTGTTGGTAACAACTGGTAGATTTAATTACACAAAATAAAAGGACTTTATAGAACAAAAAGCATTCCTTTCAAATAAAAGCAAACAACTTGGAGAAAATTACTGACATCAAGAATCTATAATCAATGGATAGAACACAGCCCTGAAGTCAGAAGGACCTGAGTTGAAATCTGGCCTCAGATGTTTAATAATTGCCTGGCAATATGACACTTAACCCCATTGCCTTAAATAAATAATTTTTTTGAAATAGAATCTATAATCAATTATTTTAAATCTTTAAGAGTAGTATCAGTTCTCAAATTGAAAAATGTTTAAAGAGTATGAAAAGACAGTTTTCAAAAGAACAAATATCAAGGGGTGGCTAGGTGGCATAGTGGATAAAGCACAGGCCTTGGAGTCAGGAGTACCTGGGTTCAAATCCAGTCTCAGACACTTAATAATTACCTAGCTGTGTGGCCTTGGGCAAGCCACTTAACCCCATTTGCCTTGCAAAAACCTAAAAAAAAAAGAACAAATATCAATTTCAAAGGATGATGACATAATTTCTGTCTCTGCTTCTATTATTTTTCCACCCAAATGATTTCCACCATATTCCTTGATAAGCTGTTATTCAATTGTGTCTGTCTTTTCATCATCTCATAGACCAAAATTATGTACATACTGCACATGGCATTTTCTTGGCTGATACTGGAGTGGTGTTCCATTTCCTACTTCAATGGTTATGGGAAACAGAAGTTAAATGACTTGCTCAGCTGCTTCCTTAGATACTCAAAATATGCTTTTTGAATAAATGAATACAAAACTACAGTGGGATTTTTGCTTGCTTAATGCATATAATTTATGAGTGCAGCCAGAGAACTATGCATAGTATTTAAAGATAAGAAAGCAGGGTTATGAATTCTTTTGTCTGATGAAAATGAAATCTACTGATGAATATCAGTATGCTAGGCCTTTTTCATTCCATCAACATTAATTTCCTCCTATGTACTCCTCCAGTTGCTTGAATAATTTTTTTTTCATTTTTTAAGCAAACATCCTGGTGATATATTTCTTCCTAAACAGCAATGCTTTCTTGATTCTAAGGATTATGAAATCTCAGTTAACAAACTGAAGACTTTAGGAATCCAACTAGTAGTAGGTGATTAAAGTGCTTCAGAAGAAAAAGGCAAATTTTGGAACTGTACAGTGAGCTGTTTAAGAAAGTGTTAGCCTGAGACTGAGATTTGGAATGCTGTACTATGGGTTAAATTTCTAGTCTTGATTCAGACAGCAGAATGTATATACCTGTGGAATGCTATAAAAATGTATTTGCCTGGAATATTGCAAATCTAATCAAATGAGTTTGAAACAGAAATGAAGACTATAGGGAAAAAGGAATCTTTGCATACCTAACAAGTCATATAGCAGAGAGAGTAGTTATAAAATCAGAAAAGTGGCACAGGAACATAACATGTAGAGTTAAGCTACAATTTCTTAGTAGACAAAATCAAGGAAAGAACCAGCACTAAAGCTAATGACCTGGGTTGTCTATGAACATATACACATAAAGGATAAAATGAAATGTATTTATGAAGCATTTCTGCAAACCTTAAACACATACAGGTTAATAAGCAAGGGAAACTAGAGACCTTTATTCAAGGAGGCAAATTTGATGAAAGTTGTCATAGATAGCAACCAAAGCTAAAATATGACTTCAGAATAGTCTACCTTAAATAAATGTACAGGCTCGGCAAAAAGGGAAAAATTATAATATGTATATGCAATATGTATTTTTTATATTTGCATGTATTTTCATGCACATTGCAAACTAGGAAAACGGGATACAGCCCTTGACCTCAAGGAACTTGCTTTCTATTATCCCAAAACATGTTGCAAATGAAATATTACAAAGTATATGCAAAACAATTTGAGGGATGGGAGTTAATATTAACAAATGTAGGAATCAGTAGTTGCCTCAAGCAACAAGTAGCACCTGAGTCCTAAGCAAAGCTAGGGATTCTAAGAGATGGAGGTGAGAATGGAGGACATTATAGGTACCAGGGACCAATAACAGTCAAAAGCACAAAAACAGGAGATGGCAAGTCATGCAGAGGGGAAAGTAAATAGAGTATGTGATTGGGAATAATGTATAACACATCTGGAAAGATAGGTTGGAGTCAGATTGTGAAGGAATTTTTAAAAAGTAATTTTTATAACAAAGCTCAATCCTTCTGAAACTGCACAGATTACATTAACCTGGTCCTCTGATGTAACTCTTCATTTGGAAGGAGGTGGAGAATTTGCCTTGGGTTAGTCATAAAAACATGTAATAGAAGTGGTTAAGAGAAACTTTGGAGCATGAATAGAAGTTGGTTTCAACTTGGTAGATAGCAGCCTCTTTGATTGCTTACATAACAGAATTAAAAGATGGGATTGGAGGGAGAAAGATAGGGAAGCCTCAACTTGTCTTCTCTGTTGGTTTTGTCTCCTGTTTGGTTTGACTCCTTCACGGACAACAATTAATGAGATACGACACTGTCAGGAGAGAGCTGAGATCATTTCTCTATGAAGTTGGCATTGGCCTCATTCATATGTGAATGTGGGTCTCTGTTCTTTGCTTACCTTCTAATATATTCTTTAATTCTGGGTGAAGGAAGTTGAATGTGAAAACATAAGACATTGTGGGTTTGGAAAAATCAGGAGAGGAAGTTATCTGGAATCCTGGGACTCAAATTCATGCCAGGTTTTGTTAATAAATTTCTATATAATGGATAGATTTATAATGTAAAATAACCATAAAGATATTGTGACTGGTGGGCTTGCTTCTCTGTGCAAAATTCTCAAAACAAGCTGCTACTGATAATATTGCTATTAATAATGTTTTTTTTTAAATTTATTTATTTATTTTGAATTTTATAATTTTTTCCACTAATCTCACTTCGCTCCTACCCCCACACAAGGCAGTCTATTAGTCTTCATTGTTTCCATGGGTATACATTGATCTAAGTTGGATGTGATGAGAGAGAAATCATATCCTTAAGGAAGAAAAATAAAGTATAAGAGATAGCAAAATTACATAAGAAGATAATGTTTTTTTAAATAAAGGCAACAATCTTTGCTTTTTTTGTTCAAACTTCACACTTCTTTCTCTGGTTACAGATGGTATTCTCCATCACAGATATCTCAAAATTGCGTTAGATTGTTGCACTGATGGATCATAATTCTTTTTCAACTGATAATTGAGATAGCTATTTTTTCTTAGATGGTGGAAAAATTCCATTTCACACAAATAAAAAAGTGCACGTGATTGTTAAATTAGTATAAGTTTGATGAAACAGAGAATACTTACATCACACACAGACAAAACACAATAAGGTTTTTCAGTTTTAAATGTTTGTTTGAGTAAGTCCATTAACCATTACCCTTTGGATATATTAACACCAAATGTATCATTTTGTCTATTATAAATGGGTCCTTTACTCATTTATAATTAAAAAAACAATTTCCATTTAAATCTGTCTGTGCAGAGTACACTAAAATCATTCCATATTATATCACTTTCATTTTTAAAAACTGTCAGTTTAATGAAAATTCTCTTGATGTGCCATTGCCATCAATAAGTTGGCAAAGTAACAAACTTTCCTTAACATCCATTTTTACAACATATACACACATATATCTTAACATTTGTATATTGTTGTTTGTTAGGACTAATATCTATCAACATAGCCTTACAATATGAGTGAGATATACACCTCCACCTTCCCTTCATTAAAAAAGTTTAGTTTTACCTAAAAGGAGACAAAACAATCACAAGACCTGATTGACTCTATTTCCCTAATCCAGATTCCTCTTCATTATATGCCATAAAAGTCCACCCATATGTAGTCACAGCCCTTCTGACTTAATGGAATTCTGAAGACCATGTAAATCACCATATCCTTCACCACAGCCTACTCTGATGACTCGAATGGCTAGACAAGGTAAGGATCATGGCAATTTTGTTGCATGTTCTTGCCAAGATAGAGCAAAGTACATTGAACAATGACTTTTCATCCCAACATCGAACCTAAAATGAGAGGGTACTGATGTTGGAGCTACTTTCAACTATATGCATGTATGTATGCAATATTCTGGGCCTGCTCTAACTCAAACCGGTTATGTATCTGGTTCAGGGCTAAAAATTATGAGGTATTCATGGAGTCTTCTAAAGCCACAATGATAATGTTTAAAAAGGATAGTCCATTCTGTTCACAAAGATAGTCATTCAGATAAAATAGCAACAGTGCTCTGCCTCTGAAAGCACAACAGCAATTCACCCTTCCTAAGAAAGCTTTCCATCAAAGTGTAGAGAATTTCATCAAGACTTCCAATATCAAATTCTCAAAAGTAGCAAAAAAGCTAAATGGCAACTACACTGATAAGTATGCTGTTTTTACCTCAAAATGTAAAAAAAATAAACCAAAAAACTTCATTATAACATCTGTTGTTTCACCTACTTGTGAGGAGGAGGACTTTAGTTTCTCATATAATTGATCTCAAAGGTCTTTTGACATATGGGAAATTACACTTTCTATCCAAGGTATCTGACATAATAGTCATTTGAAGCAGATTTGCATACAACTTACCAAATAACACTTTGACTATAGCTAATGTCATCTACATAGTAGCATCATTCATGTTATTGAATGAAACTTTTTATACTTAGTAATTCTGTAAGCAACTATACACAATAAAAGAAATCATTTGGTTATCTCAGTTTTAAATAACGTTTACTTTTGCTTATTAAAAAGCATTGCATTTTCATTGGAAAAAAATACTTTTTCTTACTAACATCCACTGCTTGCACATTTTTAAGATTTCATTTTAATTTTTTAGGTTTCATGCTATGTGTAGCTAAAGCATTTGTACAAACATAGTGGTCATTCTCTATCTGTTTTGCACTGAGGTACTTGTGAGCAGAGTAAAATAAAGGGAACTAGAAGACCATTCTAATATTTTGAAGAAAAAGAACTGAAAAACTAAAGAGTTTTGATCAATGTAATGACTAACCACATCTACAAATCTCCTGGTAGAGATAAAGAAGAAGAGATATAGAATGAGAAAAACATGTTCATTCATGGCTAGGAAATAAGTTTGTGTTGTATTATGGAGATTATTTGATACAAGGAAGCTTTGTTTATTTTTGATTCTGGGAGGAATATGTAGGATAGGGTGGTGAATGACAGTAATGAAGTATTAAAAAGATGAAAGAAAGAATAAAATTCAGAAGACCCACAAACAAGCAGGATAGTTTTGAAACTAACATGCTGAATTTATTACATATTTTTAAAAGTAGAGTTTTATTTATAGTAGAGGTTAGCTATTTCATATTCTTTCTAAGTGGAAACATTTTTGTTAATTGATGCATTTGAAGTATAAAATGACAAAAATTAAAAATTATCTTAATAAAAAACAGTACTTACATAGCACATACTTTGAGGCAACCACACCACTTTTCTTGATAGTTCATGTCTCCAGAATATCTCTACTACAACTTCTGAGAACTTTGGGTGCGATTGGGAAATACTTTTTAGTTCCGGTTCTTATAAGCTCCCACCAGTGTGCTTCCTGCCATGATTACCAACTGACAACCACTTAATCACCAGAGAAGTAGATTTCAAAGAAGTAGAAAAGACACAAAAGTTTATGAAACTCTCTCTTACCAGTATGTATAGAATCCAGAAGGAAAGTAAGTTCAGTGTTAAAGAGGGGCAACTCACAGCTTCTTGTTCCTGGAAAGTCCACTTCTCCCCTGCATGGACAGCTCAGAAAGTTTCCAAAGGTGCGATTTCAGTCAGTCATTCAGTAAATAAACATTTCTTAAGTGTAGAGGGTATGAAGAAAGGCAGAAGGAATGCTGTTTCCATTCACTGTTGTTGATGCTCTTGTTCTTCAGTTGTTTAAGTCATGCCCCACGTGATATTTCCTTGATAAAGATACTGTAATGGTTTGCCTTCCTTTTTCCAGCTCGTTTTATAGATGAGAAACTGAGGCAAGTGAGACTTGTACCACTGAATCACCCAGCAAGATGTTCTCTTCTCCATATAATTTTGTAGAAATGAGATAATTAGGATAACCTGGAGATGATCTCAGATGTAAGGCACTAACAATAAGAAGGAATGAGAAAGGCTTATTGCAGAAGAAGGATTTGCTGAGACTTGAAGAATGCCAGAGAAGCCAGGAGAGGGAGATAGAGGGAGAGAACTCTTGGCATGGGGAAGCAGGCAGTAAAACTGCCTATAGAGCTAGAGGACAGAAGGTCTTATGAGAGGAACAGGTCACTGGATTGCCAAGTACAATGGAAAATTGAATGTAAAGGAAGGAAGACCTAGGTTATGAAGGGTTTTATAATCCCCACAGAAAATTTGATATTTGATTATGAAGGTAATAGGGAACTGCTGGAATTTGTTAAACAGGGAAATGTCATGTTCAGATCTGAACTTAATGAAGATTATTCTGATAACTGATGAGAAGCTGTATTGGAATGAGGAGAGATTTAACATAAAGGATCAACCAAAAGGTTATTGTAATAGCCCAGACATGAACTGATAAAGGACTTCACTGGGGTGGTAGCATCAGACATTTCAGTGGTAATATAGTTTTAGCAACTATTGGATATGGAGCCTGGTGAGAGAATGAGGAGTCAGGGATGAAATAGAGGTTTTAAGCCTTGGTGGTTGTCACCGTCATAGTGATGTGAAATTTGGAAAGAAACAAGAGTTTTGGGGAAAGGATAATGAGTTCAGTTTTTGATATATTCAATTTAATCTATCTATCTATCTATCTATCTATCTATCTATCTATCTATATATCTATCTATCTATCTATTTATCTATATGGGAGTTCTTGTTTGAAGTGGTCATTAGCCAGCTGGGGATGCAAGACTGGAAGGCAGAACTGAATGAATAGATTTGAGAATAATTTTTCCATCGAAATGATAATGAATTCCTTGGGAGCTGATTATATCAACAAACGAAAGGAAAAGGAAAAAGGGAAGGGGAAAAGGGTAAAGGGCAAAGAGAAAAGATTACAGGAGAGAGACTTTGTTGATACCTACAGTTATCAGAAGCTATATTATAGCTTCTTTTTTAAAGTATCAAGGTACCTTACCTCTTTAAGAAAAGTTCGATAACTTGATTTGCTTAATCAATCTCTGATACTTTTGTGAATCCCTATGACAAATATAATGGATCACCTTATTTTCTGAATTTGGTAGCTTTTTTAAAAATTGTGTTGCAACATTTATACTACTTAAACTATATTATCTTTATCTAGAAATGACTCCTAGGTCTATTTATATAGTCCTAGACTTTCTCCTGAGCCCCAGGCCTGAATCACCAAGTGCCTCCTTTACATCTCAAATAGATGCCACAGAAGTATATTAAATTCAATATGACAAAAATAGAATTAATTTTCATTCATCTAAAAATTCTAGGCTCTTCAGAACTTCCTTCCTGCTTTCTAGGGCACTGACAACCTGCCAGTTAACCAATAATCTAACCATGGTATCATCTTCAACTCCTCTCTCTTGTTCATGCTACATATCCAATCAGTTTTGAAATTGTAATTTTTTCTTAACCATATATCTTGAGTATGAACTCTTTTTTTTTTCCATTCACACAGACCTTGGCCTAGTTCAGGTCCTACATGTTTACACTGCCCTTCTTTGTTTTAAAGTTTTATCAGTGTCTTTTATTTTTACATTAACACAATCTTCATGAGACTTCTCTTGTTACAAAGCAACTTCCATTGAAGGTGCTTGCAATATTTTATATGTGTAGCATTCCTTTCTCCTCTCTGTTTCTAAAAAATTAACAGTTTTGTATTAGAAATATATTTTTGGTTACATGAGTAACAAATGGTGGACTAGTCATTTTCTGTGATCCCACAAACTCTCAAAACTCTCCAAAACAGAAATTATGCAACAAAAATAAAGCACCTTCAATTGTCATGGTCTAAAACACCCAGAATCCAAAAGGTTTTAAAAACAAACAAAAAATGAACCAATTCTTACAAACCCTGTACTCTGTAGCAAGGCTGCAGTAATAGACCCAAGGTCACTACCAGGCTTAAAATAAAATCCATCTCTGTACCCCAGTCCCAACTCCATTTTTTCTAATGTGATAGAAACCCTGTCTCCAGGCTGCTGAAGTCTAGCGAAAGCCCTTCAGGAACAATAGACTGCTGGAAGCAGTAACACCATTGAGGCTCAGACTGCCTGTACCAGAACAGAGAATGGAGGAACAGGAGAGGTCACTGACATGTAGACGGCTGTGCAATTAATTCTCAAGGAAAAGTATAGACTCCAATTGGGGTGACTGACATTTTGAGATCCATCCTTCAAGGAAATCACAATCAGAGAGGATGAAGTCAGGAAGTGAGTGATAGGGAAAATGAGGGGGGGAGGGCAAAGACCTTGAAACATAAGCTGATAAACCAGAACCAACATAAATATGATTTCCAGATCTAATAAATAAGTTCAAGTATCAATGAATAAATACTGAAGAACAGAGGTAAATGATACAACAGTTAATGAGACAGAGGACCCTATGGAACTTGAGAATGTGTTAAAATAATGTGCTAATCCTGAGTGATTAAAAAAGTGTTAGTAAGTATTATGAGAGAAGAATGTATGCCTGCAAAGCAAAAATAATGAGCAAAATAAAGAAACTTGGAATCTACAATAGCAAGCTTCATTAAAGAAACAAAAGATAGAACATTAGATTAGGGATAGTTATACACAGAAGTGAAAGACCATCCGGAAGAACAAAAGCAATATCCAAAATATATGTGTTCATGTAAATATAAATGCATGTAAATATAAGTAACTTAAGGAAACATGAATGTAGCTGTTAGCATGTATATGGAATTTAACTAGAGCAAACTAAGATAAGAGCTGGGTCTCATAATCAGATAGAATCTCTGAGCAATGAACTCAATCAACCAACACTCTGCTTCACAAATACATTACTATTTCATCATGGATTCCTAACTAGGATTCTGATGTATTTAGTTTCAGACTTGGTCCTTATTTACTTAATCATTCCTCTTTCTTTGTATCTCCTCCATGTTTCACTTATCCATCTTCACTAAATACTATAACCTTAATAATTTAATTTGATTGTACTAGTGAAAACAGAAGCATTGATTGCATAACATAAACTACACATTATCTTTACTACTACCAGGAGTCATCACTTCCTAAGGCAGAAACTTCTTTCAGAGTCCAGGTCCTGTTTTATTTATAGTCATCCAGCCTCCACATGTGAAAAGTTGAGAGACTTCAGTCTTTATAAAGACTTACCACCTTCTCCTGAAACAACCTGTACATAGACAGTAAATTCCCAACTGGAACAGAAAGCATTGCAGAAACTTTGATGATTTTCCTAGTCATAAATGCACAAGCCAATGGAAAAAGAGGATTGCTCCTCCAGGAACTCAGGATCTTTGCTCAACCAGTGCAACTAGAATTCTGAATCACAATCTGCTCATACCTCTATCTGAGCCTGTAAGTTCATTTTTTAACTTGGATGCTATTAAAGCCTTAGAAATTAATTCTCATATGGTGCCACGTGATTATCATCACTCTAATACTGACATCAAGTAAGAACCAAGGAGAATAGAAAAGATGTGCTTCAATTACTATTATATGTTTCTCTGTTTCTGTCTTTCACCTTTAAAATTATTATACCCAAAAATTTCCATGTGTTTCATATCTGCCCATTTGGGACTGTCCAAGATGCAAAAAGGACTGATCAACCATGTCAGATTAGCATAATATTTGGCAAGACACTAGAACTCATTCATTAAATCAAAATAAGAATAAAAGACATGGAAAATGATATAAATTGATCACTACTATAAAAAGGGAAATAAAAGGAATGGAATCTTAGACAGTATTGGCAGGGATCACAAGCATTTCCTATTATTAATTTGTTCCTATCTGGTAATAATATGTAACATATTTATGGTTTTGTGCATCATTTTATTCCTTCAGCTGGGTTATTTGGGTATTTGATTTTGTTTATGGTTATTAAGATTATAATAACATTTTTAAAGAAGAAACCCAAGCTATGATGCTTTACTTCTTTCAATAAAATTTTAATTGATTTTGAACAAGTCACTTAACCTTTCTTTTCAAAACCTTTTTATCTAGAAAATGCTGAAACATGTACTTATTTTTGAATGAAGCAACTAATGATATAATTTATTAAATGGTCCTGACATAAATGTTTGACTAATAGTCCCAATGTCATAGAGAATTTTATGGAGAAAACTCCCTTAGTGAGGCAGATAAGGAATTATATTTCAACTTAGAAACTTAAGGAATTGGCTTAAAGAGGTATAGGAACAATACGCAATTTACTAAGAGACAATCCACTCACAATCAAGTCCACAACCATATGCTAAACATTCCAATAAATCCCAGGCTAAGTGCAATATAGCATAACCTACATGGAGAAGACTGTGGTCTTTTCAGAAGACTGGAAGTGTAGGGAGAAGCCAGGCTATGAAGAAATTTAAAAACCAAAGAGAGTCCATATGTGTCAAAGGCAAGCACTGAACCCAGGTCTGAGTAAAGGTCCCTATCCACATGCCACATATCTCATGTGTCTTGCTTTAATAAGTACCTAGAATGGTTAGTCTGCCTATAATCTCTCTTCTTTTCATTTAACCTATAGAATCACTATACTAACCTTCCTAAGACATTTCAAATTTGCATGTTTGCTGAGATGGGAAAAACTGATAATGATGCAGATAATTACAAGAATAATAGGTTTCATATATAATTACATATAATTACTTACATGTTATAAATAAAAGTAATATATAAAATTCACTTTTCATATATATATATATATATGTATGAGTATATATATATACATATACACAAGTATACATAATTATATTTTCAAATTGAAGACTATATTTAAATTCTTGCTGATCTTTTGAAATTGACATACTGGAATCAGACAATAGTCATATTCTAAAATTATTACATTGGATCTAGTCTGAGATCCATAGTACCTGTGTGATCTTGTAAAGTCTCTTAACCCCTTTGCCTTAGTTCCCACATCTGAAAAATAAGGTTGATAATATCATGTGCCTCCCAGACTGGTTGTGACGATCAAATGAGATAAAGCACTTAGCACTGTGTCTGGCACAAAGTAATAATGTTAATATTGGCTATTATTATTATCACTAAGTTTTGCCTAAGCTGTACTTCTAACTTACAACATTAATGCTAGTTAATATTATCATTATTGTGATTATTATTCTACTTCAATTGCCTGAGTTTAATTTTTCTCATTTATAATTTTAAAGGATTAAAATATATTTCTTTTAAGCTGGAATCCATAACTTGTATCATAGAATCTAAGGTCAAAATGATGTGTCCCATTTTAGGAAAACTAACAAAAACTCAATAAACATTTTTCCTGAGCACTTGATATTGGTTAGACATTATAAGAGGAGGATATCAAAAAATGTATTTACAAAGTAAGCTTCCACCTCTCTTAATAGTTTACAATCTAGTAAGAGAAATAAAACATTTAAGCAAGTAACAAAACAGAGAAGTGTATTGTTACAGGGAGTTAGTGCCATATGAAGAGTGGAAATAATAGACTAGGAATTCAGGGACATTAGAGATCAATTTTGGCTAAGGCAAGATGTCATAGGGAGAGTGGTATATGACCTTGAGATGGGAGTTAAGGCATTCAAGGTAGGGAAAATGGACAAAGACAGGGCATTAGAAAAATGAAAAATATGTTTAAAAATTGATGAGATTGGCTAGAATTCAAGAGATAAATGGGAAACAAAGCTAAAAATGATAAGGGATGGATGGTGGGATTGTAAGAGATGATAAAAAAATGAAAACTTAAGGTATTTGTAATTTCTTAGAAAGAAAAGTGGGAACCATTGAAAGTTTTTGAGTTTTTGGTAAACTAACGTGGAGACTTATATGGAGTGGATTGGAATAATGGAGACTCTAAGGAGAAAAATCATGTGGTCAGGCTTTAGAAAATGAGTTAGAACTAGGGCAGTGGGAGTGAGAGTGGTGACAAAGGAAGTTATGAATAAAAATAAGAGAGTGGTATTTGACTGAATACAGCAACCTAGGAAAAAGAGGAGTAAAAAAAATATGAGTGGTGTAGTCGACAGATTAATGAAGTTAGAAATATCTTACTTTGAATTCCACATTTGACTAGTTTTGTGACCCTTGACAAATCACATAACCTCTCTAGGCTTCATTTTCATAAATATAAGGTTCTGCCTTTAAATCTATAGTTCTATGTTTTCTTCTTGTAGATTTCTAAATTAAGAGATTATGTGTCACATAATGTATAAAGCCCTGGGCATGGAAACATGAAGCCCTGGTTTAAATCCTGCTTCAAACATCTATTAGTTATATGGCCATAGGCAAATCACTTCTAAGCTCTCTGGACTTCATTTCCCTTGGCTTTATAATGAAGTGTTTGGACTCAATCCACAATGTCCTGTTTAATCCTAAATCTATGATCTTGCTTGTTGGCTTGGTTCATCTCTTGTGACCCCTTTTGGGGGATTTTTGGCAAAGAAATTTGGTTTGCAAATTCCTTCTCCAGCTCAGTTTAGAAAATGAAGACACTAAAGTAAACAAGGTGAAGTTACTTGTCCAGATCACACAGTAACTAAGGTCAGAGGTCAAATTTAAACTCAGGTCTTCTGCTTACTCTATTGTTATTTATAGAAATTGAATGTAGTCTTGCATTTTGCTGGATTTTCACTTTATTTAATAATTATTTATCACAGCTTTTTAAGTTCTATTTCAACCATTTTCTTTTTAAGATACGACAAGTGGTTTAATCAGTTTCTCTTCACTGAGAGATAAGATGTTTCTTCTTTCAATTTGTTTATTAGTCTTTCAAAGAACTTTGAGGGTTCCTGTTGCCCTTCTGATCTCTTTTAGTGTCTCTTATTATAGTTATTGCAGAATTATTCTTCTTCTGGAAAGTTTTACAGACATTCTCTTAGATTTTTAGAGCATTTTTTGTGCATTGAAAAACAATTTTACTGATTCTTTTGCCAATGGATTCATTTTTCAGTGCCATCTACCCAAAAGAACCTTTCTTTGTAAAAAAAATAGAGCTAATCAAAACAAACACATTGACATGTCACAGTCTCATTCCACATTACCATCAAAATGAAAGCCCAGTTCCTCTCCACAAAATAAAAGATAAAGGTTTTTATCATATGTTCCTCAGAGTTAAAATTGATCACTGTATTTGTAGAAGAGTCAGGGAGAGATCAAGTGGTGAGAATAAGAACATAGATTTAAGGCTATAGACTTGGCCTATAAACATCACCTAATCTACTATTGTTGTTGTTTGTTGAGTCATTTTAGTTGTCTCTAATACTTTGTGACCCCCTTTGGGTTTTTGGTGGGTTTTTTTGGCAAAGATATTGGAGTGGCTTGCAAATTCCTTCTCTAGTTCATTTTACAAATGAGGAATTGAGGCAAAAAGTATTAGGCTCACACAGCTAGTAAGATCTGAGGCAGAATTAAAGTCATGGAGATGTTTTCCTGATTTCAAGCTCAGTGTTTACTCATTACATCAACTACACTGTCTGAACCCCCCCCCCCCATTTTGTAGATGAAAAAACTGAGTCATTTGGTGGGAAACATAGTGAAGCAAGAGAGAGCTACACTTGAGAGCATGTTCAACAGATAGCAGCATTTCGATTATCAGTGAAAGATCCTAGAAGTTTTGAAGTATCAAAGAACTAATTTGCCCTTCCATTCATGTGCCCTTATCACACATTGTTCCTTGTGTATTGATACTCTAAACAATTCCCACTAGGGTTCATTCTGTTCAGTGAATGAAGTGAACATATTTACAGTAGGAGAAAGTTCAAAGTTAACATAAGAAATGTAAGGTTTTCATATATTGATGGCCATTTGCATGTCTCCTCTGATAACTCTTCATATATTTTGACTACTTCTCTACTGGGGACTCATGTTATTTTCATTTTGATTGGTACTTTTTTGCTTGCTTAATTTCAAAGAATTTCTGATAGTCTTTCTGAGGGGATGAAGTTGTTTTCCTCTTTCTTTTCTTTTAGTTGTTGTTTAAATTCTTTGGTTCATTTCTTACCTTTTTTTAATTTTGAAAAAGGGTTAGACATAGACACAAATTCCTCAGTCTTCTTGCTGAAAGTCTCCTTGTCTTGTATTTGCGCAGTTGATTTTTTGAATTTCTGTCAACACTAGAATTAATCTTATTAGATATATTCAATGTTTATTCTGTTGAGATTTTAGCTAAATAGCAAAATAGATAGAATGATGACTTGGACTCAAGAAGGCCTGAGTGTGTCCTCTTGCTGTAGTGACTGATTAGTTGTGTAAATTTGAACAAGTAACTAGCAATGTTCATCTTAGGTTTTCTCTCAAATGAGATTACATATGTGAAGTGTTTTGCAAACATCAAAGGCCTATAGAAATGCCAGTTAGCTGTTATTAAGGTCTTCACAATTCTTTTTTATTATACCATTTACAGATTTGATAAATATGCCATCCATATCTTCAAAATAAATAAAACTTTTTAACAGGAGCATGTTAACTATTGAGAACTGTGGCATTCCATGAAAGAACAGTTTGAGGTTGATATCAAATCATGAATCAATATTGTCTAGGCCCAATTAATTAAGCAGTTCAAGATCAAGTTAAATATGCTGTCATCATTTTTTCTTCTCATCTTGTCTACAAGTTCATGTCTGTCTGCCTATCTACCTGTCTCTATTTTTCTATTTCTTTTTTCTCCCTTTCTGTCACTTCATCTCTTTCTGTTTATCTCTCTGTTGCATTGCTTACTATTCACTTCATAGGATTTTTAATTCCCTCTTTTTCCTAGGTTAAAGAGTGGGACCCTTACTTTTTTGAAGTAGAGACACTGCCATGGGGCTGATATGGACAAGCACAGTATATAACTTCCCTCATATACTGAGCTCCAATAACCTGCTATATTAGAAAAGGTGTGGCTACACGTTCTTGGTTTCTCGTGTAGTCTCCCTGGGTTTTTTTCCTCAATCTACTGGCTGACAAGGAAACATCTTGGATAGGGAGGAAGAATGTTGTGTGCAAATATTTGGTACCTGGAAATTTGGTACCATCCTCAGGAGGAGAGGAATACTTTTCCCAAAAGGCAATGTTCATGATTATAAATCCATTCAGATATAGTTCCTATACCATTTCTCATTCAGGGTTTATTTTGATACATCACCCTGTTATGCTAAATTTATACTCAAAACCATAGATGTAACATGACTGATTTTCAAAAATGGCCTCCTAAAATACAGGTACACTTTGTTTGATGATCTAACAATTGACCATCAATGTCAAAAAAGGGGAATAAGATAATTAGGTAAGAATTATTCTTAGGAAACATTTGCCATTTCATAATGATTATAATTACCCTTTATAGATGCTCTAAAATTATTATTTTGGGAGGAAAAAGGAACTACTCAGCATGTATGCAGATATAATTTTCACATTTATATGAACACATGAAGTGAAGTGAGCAGAACCAGGGGAACAATTTGCATGATCATATCAACATTATAAACACAAACAATTTAGGAAGAAGTAACCATCATCAACACAATAAATCCATTATGATTCCAGAAGACTGATGTTAAAGAATGCTACCCATTGAATAGAGAGTTGATGAACTAATACGTAAAATGAGAAATAAATTTTTACCTACGGTAAAATCTGTTTGGCTTGACTAGGCTCATATGTTTGATATTTTAAAACAATGGCAATTTCAGTTTTTTTATTTCCCAGTAATGTTACTGTCTCTTAATAAGGAAAAGTGCTTTGACTACTTTGGTGCCCTTATGTACTGTAATTTACAAAAGAAAAATCATCAAATTAATTTTAAATAATATTTTCCCTATAAATACAGTCCCAACTTGGGTTTTTAAAAATCTTGATCTCAAATACTTTCTTGCCACTATTGAGTGATTCTGCATTTAAAATCATTAGTAATTTTTAGTACTCTTTCACAATGTGAAATAAACTTTTTGTTAAAAAATGACTTTTAGAATCTTAAGTATTTGTTGACTGCAAAGGTCAGTGGATGTACTGACATACTCCAGAAGAACCTGACATTTGTGAAGGTTTGTGGCATGACTTATGAGGTCACAAAGATTCTGGATTTGGAAGGAGCCATCCCTATGAGAATGACCTCTTGGAAATACCTCCTTCTGGTATGTCTGATATCCAACCCCATCCTAAATTGAAGGTCATTCCCTTCCTTTGATGGACAATCCAGATGTAGTTTTTCAGATCCACCTTCTGATAGAGGAACTGCACAATAAAATCTTGCTAGTTTGTCTCTCTAACCAGAAACCCATGTACATATACATAGACTGAAAACAGAAATATTAATAAATATAGCCTAATTCTTTTGCCCTTTTTTTAGAAGTTGCTCTCTGGAGATTAATGTTAGTTCCTCAGTAAGGGTCATCTCTGAAGGATAACTCATATTTAATCTAATTATTATTTTTAAGGCCATGGAAAGTCCGTCCTCGGTATTGATGCATTTGATCTCCTAGCTATGCAAGGGAGACTCAGAATTCTTGGCCAGTACCAGAATTCCAAACAGCTGGTTCTACCACCCTCAGCTTTCCTTATACTTCAACTTTCCTAGTCAAGCATTGCTATTAGGAAAAGCATAGTTTTGACTATACTCATTGGCAAGGTGATATTTCTGCTATCTAGTGTACTGCCCAGATTTACCATAGCATTCCTTCCTACAAGAAAGGGCCTTTTAATTCCATCATTATAACACACCTTCAATTTCTTCTTCTTCTATATGCCAGGAACCACTTGCCACCATCTTAGTTTTTTGGTGTTTAAGTTTCAAGGCAAGTTTTAAACTTTTCTCTTTCATCCTCATCAAGACACCTCTAAATTGTTTTTTTTTTATTTTCTGCCATCAGAGCAGCATCAACCAGATATTTGACATTGATGATATTTCTCTAAGCCACCTTGGCGAGTCTCATAGCTTGCCCCTTAGTGACCGGGGACAGCTCTTTTCTTGGGGTGCAGGTAGTGATGGACAACTTGAACATACAATAACTGAAGATTCTGTTGCAGTACCCAGGTTAATAAAGAATCTGAACCAACAGATGATACTGCAGGTTTCCTGTGGCAACTGGCATTGCATGGCTCTTGCAGCTGATGGGCAGTTCTTCACATGGGGACAGAACCGCCATGGGCAGTTGGGCCTAGGGAAAGAATTCCCTTCCCAAGCTAGTCCCCAGAGAATGAAATCCCTAGAGGGAATCCCTTTGGCTCAGGTTGCTGCAGAAGGGGCACACAGCTTTGCCCTGTCTCTCTCAGGAGCTGTATTTGGATGGGGAAGGAATAATGCTGGCCAACTGGGACTCAGTGATGAAACAGATTGACCATCTCCTTGTCATGTGAAACTCTTAGGAACTCAAAAAGTTGTTTATATTAGTTGTGGAGAAGAACACACAGCAGTCCTTACAAAGAGTGGAGGAGTGTTCACTTTTGGCACTGGTTCCTTTGGACAGCTTGGACATGACTCCATGAATGATGAGGTTAATCCAAGAAGGGTTCTAGAATTAATGGGCAGTGAAGTAACTCAGATTGCTTGTGGCAGACAGCATACTCTAGCCTTTGTGCCTTCCTCCGGCCTCATCTATGAATTTTGCTGTGGAGCCAGGGGCCAGTTAGGAACTGGACATACCTGTAATGTTAAATGCCCATCCCCTGTCAAGGGTCACTGGGCTGCTCACAATGGCCAACTTTCATCTCCAGCTGATTCCTTTAAATATCACATTGTTAAACATATCTTCTCAAGAGGAGACCAAACTTTTGTACTTTGCTCCAAATACGAGAATTCCTCTCCTGCAGATGACTTCAGGATCATGAATCAAGCACAATATACCAGTTTAATAAATGATGAAAAAATAGGTATTTGGAGACAAAAACTATCAGAGCATAGCAACTCCAATTCAATCAATGGTGTTCTGCAGATATTGTCTTCAGCTGCCTGCTGGAGTGGAAGTTTCCTTGAAAAAAAATATTGATGAGCATTTTAAAACGAGTCCCAAAATTCCAGGGATTGACCTGAATTCTACCAGAGTATTTGTTTGAGAAGCTAATGAACTCTCAGCACTCGCTGCTTCTAGAACAGATTTTAAAAAGCTTTGAAAGTTTCCTGATTCCCCAGCTGTCCAGTACACCACCAGATGTTGAAGCAATTAGAATCTATTTAATATTTCCTGAGTTCCCTCTACTTCAGGATTCAAAATAGTATATAACGTTAACACTTACCATGGCAATGGCTATTCTATGACTGGATGCAAACCCTAGTAAAGGCTTAGATAACTGGTGGTGTCAGGTGTGCCCACGATATTTCTTGAAGCTAGTATACCTTTATAAAAGTGCAGTAGTTTATCTCCTCAGTGGAAGAAAAACATTGCTGATTCCAGTTCTGTTTAGCAGTTATATCACAGCAGCTCTCAAGCTTTGGAAAAACTGCATAAGGTAAATCAGAAAGTGAAACATGTGGAATATGATAAGTTTTACATACCTGAAATTTCTCATCTTGTGGACATTCAGGAAGATTATCTCATGTGGTTCTTACATCAGGCAGGAATGAAAGTTAGACCATCTATAATGCAGGATGCTGTGACTCTCTGTTCCTATCCATTTGTCTTTGATGCTCAAGCTAAGACCAAAATGGTACAGACAGATGCTGAACTCCAGATGCAGGTCGCTATCAGTGGAGCAAATTTGCAGAATGTGTTATGCTCCTCATATTGGAGCCTCTGCTGGCCAGAAGCCCATTCCTTGTCCTTCATGTTCGCAGGAGCAACCTTGTTGGAGATGCCCTGAGAGAGCTGAGTATTCACTCTGACAATAATTTGATAAAGCCTCTGAAAGTAATCTTTGATGGGGAAGAAGCAGTGGATGCTGGAGGTGTAACAAAAGAATTCTTCCTTTTGCTCTTGAAGGAACTTTTGAATCCTATCTATGGCATGTTTACCTATTATCAAGATTCAAACCTCTTATGGTTTTCTGACACATGTTTTGTAGAGCATAATTGGTTTCACCTGATTGGCATAATCTGTGGACTAGCTATCCACAACTTCACTGTGGTACATCTTCATTTTCCCCTCGCCCTCTACAAAAAATTACTGAATGTCAAACCTGGCTTGGAAGATTTAAAGGAGCTGTCACCTACTCAAGGAAGGAGTCTCCAGCAGCTTCTCGATTACCCAAGGGAAGATGTAGAAGAGGTCTTCTGCCTCAACTTCACAATATGCAGAGAAAGTTATGGGGTAGTTGAAGAGAAGAAGCTTATACCTGGAGGAGACAAAATGACTGTACAGAAAGATAACAGGCAGGAATTTGTGGATGCTTATGTCAACTATGTCTTTCACCTGTCAATTCATGAATGGTATGCAGCCTTTTCCAGTGGTTATCTGAAGGTGTGTGGAGGCAAATTATTAGAACTCTTCCAGCCTTCAGAGCTGAGGGCCATGATTGTGGGGAACAGCAATTACAACTAGGAGGAGTTGGAAGAGAGCACAATCTATAAAGGTGATTATTCAGCTCCACAACCCACAGTGAAAATGTTTTGGGAAACTTTTCATGAACTTCCTTTGGAAAAGAAGAAGAAATTTCTTTTATTTCTGACAGGCAGTGACCAGATCCCTATCTAACTGTTGCGTTTTTCGTCCACAAAAAAGGTAACTCAGGAGGCAAGTAAGATGATCTGGTACTTCCATCTCTTTGAGGATTTGCCACTTTTTTGTGATCCTCACAAAGACTTCAGTGTAGTCAGTGAAGCCAAAGTAGATTTTTTTGAGGAGTGGGAACTCCCCTACTTTCTTCATAATTGATGAATGTTGGCAATTTCTTCTCTAGGATCTCTGTCTTTTTGAAATTCTGCTCTTCTGGTTGATTCTTGGTTCTTCTATTGCTGTAGCGCAGCTTGAGGAATCTTGTTTCATGTGGGTTTCTAGTTGATTTTCTAGGGTTTCCTAAGAATACCATCATATCATCTGCAGAGTAAAAGTTTGCTTCCTCATTGCCTATTCTAATTCCTTCAATTTATTTTTCTTTTCTTATTCCTAAAAATAACAATTCTCACAAAATACTGAACAATAGTGGAGATAACAGGCATTCTTGTTTCACCCCTGGTCGTACTGAAAATGCTGCCAGTTTGATCATGCTTGTTGATAATTTTAGATAGTTACTCTTTATCATTTTAAGGAAAACTTCATTTATTCCATGGTCTCTAATGTTTTTAATAGGAATGGGTGCTGAATTTTGTCAAAGGCTTTTTCAGCAGCTTGCAAAATCTTAAGTATAAGCTTGCTGGCATATGAAATGAGCCCAGTTTTTGAATTATTTGAATATTCCTTGACATCATGCTTCTTTAGGACTAGGACATTAACTGATCTTTTCAAATTTAATGTTCATTGTTCAGTTTTCCAAATTTGTTGGTGTATTAAGTGTAATACCTTTAGCATTTAAGAATTTAAATAACTCAGCTATACTAATTCTCTGAAATTTTGCATTCATTTGGATATCTTTCACTTTCATCCTTTCCTCAACTATTTGTAAAGCCTCATCAGACAGTCATTTCACTTTCTTGCTTTTTTTCTTTGCATTTTTCTTGTTGCTGCCTCTGATAAAATATTGTAACCTTTGTCCATAGTTCTTCAGCTGCTCTGTCTTCCATCCAGATCTAATCCCTTAAATCTATTTTTTACTTCTATATCATATTCATAATGGATTTATTTAGGCACTGTATTCATGATTTGATAGTTTCCCCTACTTTCTTCAATTTGTATGAATTTGAAAATAAGAACCCCATCATGTGAGCCACAGTAAACTCTATTTTAACTGACTGTAAAGAACTTATTATTGACAATGATAGATAAAGTCTTTGTTCTGACATTGACTCTAAACTCTGAAACTAGTCATTTTTATTTAGCCTTTTCTAAACAGAAAGACAAAATCTACCCTATGTTAAATATATTGTGAGCCTGAGTGTTTTTAGAGCATCTGAGTGTTAAAAACCATAATTTGGTAGTAGAAACTCTCCTTCTAAGAGTATCTTCATCCTGCCTATGTACCACATGGATGATTAGGACCTTTTTGAAGGACAGATAATGAGGAAGATATGGCATAGATTTCAGTCATGACTTTATTTCCAGAATTGTATCTAACTTTTTTACCATCCAGAGATGAGATAGTTTTGAATTTGTAATGGCACTTGGGGCCCATGAAATACTGAAGGATTGAGACTTAGAATGAAGGAATCCCATTTATTGACTTTTGAGCAAGAAGAGTCAATAATTCAGAAAATCTTCAAAAGATATAACTAATAGTTATCTTTCTCTTCTCTTTTGTTCTACTTTAAATATTTGGTTCTACTCTCTATTAAAATTTTTATTTTAGGCAATGGGGACGAGTGACTTGCCCAGGGCCACACAGTAGGCAATTATTAAGTGTCTGAGGTAGTTTTTGAAAACAGGTCCTCCTGAGCCAGTGCTCTTTCTACTAGCTTTAACCTATTTGAGTCTATTCTTAGAGAAGTTAAAGGAGATTTGAAATTGCATCTTATACATGGTTTTGTGAGAATCAATGCTTTGTGTTCCATTCATAAGAATAGTACTGCTGCCAATGGAAAGAAGGAAAGCAAACAGAAAGAGGCTTTGATGAGGATGGCATACATTAGACATTAACACTGATCCTCTAATTACTCTCACAGGCTAGCACTATGAAGGCTGTCCCTGAGGTACTATGAACAGGGAGATTTAAATTTATGCAAGCAGGTGTAACAAAAACATTGCCAGGCACCCAAGGCTACCCCTGGAGAGTAATTACTCTGTTCTGTAACTTTTGTATGAATCATGATCAAACAAATAAGCAAACATTATGCAAACATAAGAGCACATGTTAATGCAATTAAAACCCTGAATATCAGAAAATGCATGAGGTTCTCTTTTATGAGGTTTATTTTAATTTTGTTTGTTTTAATTTTAAATAATATAATTTAATTTAATTTAAATTTTAAATTTGTTTGCAAATTATGAACTACACAATATTTCCTCAGCATTACAGAAACCAAATCTGAGTCAATCACTGACCTATTTGTACAATATCTGTAGAACTTTTCAAACTCTGCAAGCTAGTTCAGTATTCGGTTGAGCTTTCATCACCTTGCCTCTTAGAATCTCAGAAAGGTAGAAGTGAAAGGAACGTTATAGCTCATCTTGTCCAATCCCCTCCTTTTACAAAGAAGTAAAAAGTAATTCAGGGCAGTGAAGTTATTTACCAAGAGTTCTATAGCAATCAATTTGGGAATTAGTGGCAAAGGCAAGACTAGAATCTAAATCTTCTGAGTCTCAGTCCAAAGCTCTGCCAACTACAACTTATTTTTTGATTATTCTGGCTTTTGGGGGGTTAGGAGGGAAGCATCAGAATTTGTGATGTAATTAATTCGAAGAATTCAGTGTAGGATTGTTGTTTTTCTTCTATTTCAGTCATGTGCAACTGTTTGTGCCCCAATTTAGAGGGTTGTTTGGCAAAGATTCTGAAGTGGTTTGCCATTTCCTTCTCCAGCTCAATGTATAGATGAGGAAACTGAGGCAAACAGGATTAAGTGAACTTGCCCAGGTTATACATCTAGTAAGTATCTGAGATTGAATTGGAACTCCTGAAATTGAGTCTTTCTATCTGCTAAACCATTCTGTTAGTGAAAATTGGCATCTCTCATAACTGCTAATCTTAAGAGAATTTGTAGTCTTAGAAAGTCACCTGGAGCACTGAGCAAATAAATTTCCCATGGTCACACAATAAGGATGTATCAGAAGTAGATCTTCCTGACCAGGAAAATAGCCCTCTTTACCATATTGTGTTTTTTCTTTTAAATTTCTTTATTATTTATTTATTTTAAACATTCACTTAAAATTTTTTTGAGTTCTCAGTTTTCTTCCTCACTTTGTCCCTTTGCCAATCTATTTAGAAGGGAAGAAATGTGATAACAGTTGTACATGTGAAAACACACAAAATGGATTTCTGTTGGCTATTTTGAAAAATATGAAGAATGGAGAAAGTGCAAAAAGTATTTTTCACTTTGCATTCAAATTTCATCAGTTCTCTCTCTGGAAATAGATAGCATTTTTCAGGCTGAATCCTTCAGAATTGTCTTGGATCCTTGTAATGATCAGAATAGAATAGTTCACAGTTCATCATCAATACAATAAAGTTGTTATTGTCTCCTGGCTCTGCTCACTTCACTTTGTACAAGTTGATATAAGACTCCCTAAATTTTTCTAAAATCTTTCTCCCTGTCATTTCTTACAGAATAATAGTATTCCATCACAATCATATCCACAGTGCTTTTAGCCATTGCCCCATTGATGATCATCCCCTCAACTTCAAATTCATTATTACCACAAGAAATTGCTATAAATATTTTTGTACATATGGATCCTTTTCCTTTTTCTTTGATCTCTTTGGGATAAAGACCTAGTAGCAGTTTTACTGGTCTATGATTATATGTGCAGTTTTATAGTACTTTTGGCATAGCTCCAAATTGTTCTCCAGATTATGTACCATCTTGTTTTAAGATTTGCAACTACTTTACAAATATTACAAATAAAGTATTTTATTCTCACAAATACCATGGGAGGTATTTGCTTTAATCATACACATTTCACAGACACAAAAAGGGACTTGCTAACTCATACAGTCAGTGTGTGCTTGAGGTTGAATTTAAATTTGAGAATTCCTGATTCCAGGTCCAGCGTTCTACCACTATACTACTTAGCTGCATGTATTTCTGCATGTAATGATATGTGTGCACAAGTAAAAACACAAGCAAAAATTTGTGTGGGGAATAGCTAGGTGGTGCAGAGAATAGAGCACAGAACCTATTACCAGGAGGGCCTGAGTTCAAATCCAATATCTTACACTTGATACTTTTTAGTGGTGTGACCTTGTGAATCACTTAACCCCATTACCTAACTGGCACCCTCCCCCAAATGTGTGGGTGACCAATGGACTAAAATGGGAATCCTGGGAGCATCTTTGAGTTCTCTATTTTTAAGAGCCTATGAGTAATTTTAGGAAATTCTTATTTCCTTGGGTTTATGTTCCATCAAGTGAGAACATTAGAACATGGTCCATATTTAGATCTCTACAGAAAAAGGTAAAGGGGGTCTTCAGTTTCCATGAAAATAACAAGAAAATGGGAATAGGAGAGACTTTATTTTATCCAACAGAACACAATAAAAATTGAATCAGAATCCAAAAACAGTTAGTATCAGAACATAGACTTGCCACTGGGTTTCAGTGATGATTTTTACATTTTGTATAGGTTTATTATACTATTCAGTCATATTTGTCAGTCATATCCAACTCTTTGTGACCCCATTTGGGATTTTCACAGCAAAGATACTGGAAATGTCTGCCATTTATTTCTCCAGTTCATTTTACAGATTATACAAATAAGAAACTAAAGCAAATGAGGTTAAGTGACTTGCCTAGGGTCACACTGATAGTATGTGTTTGAGGTCAGAATTGAACTCAGGAAGAAGAATCTTCCTGGTTTCCATCCCAATACTATCCACTGTGTCACCTAGTGCCCATTTTGTATAGTAAGATGTCATCAAAGGCAGAATGAAGTCCTTATCCTTTAAACTTATTTAACTGGCTTACAAGATGTTAATCCTGACTAGGTTCCTCTTGGGCTTATCTTCTAAATACAACATTTTCATTTTTTGGTATTATAAAGCAAAGAAAATAATCAGAGGTAACCTAATAGAGTCACTTACATTTCCATGTACTGTTTTGAACTTAGTACAAAAGTAATTGATTAGAAACAAAGATGGGGATTTTTAAAATAATCTCTAAAATATTCATTATTACTCCTAACTTGTTCATGAGAGTTATGTTCAGCTATTTTTAGCCAAATTCCTATTGCAAAATCAAACTGTCTCTATTTTGTCAGTTTGTGCTAAATTTCAATACCATAATCCATTTTGTTGCTATGATGATATACTTGCAAATTGAATTTTGAAAATTTTCTTTAAATCTTCTATTTTTACATTAGTCTTATTTCTTTATATTTATCCTTCTTTACTCACTTGTCAGTAAGAAATCATTTTAATAAATTGTTTAACTGTTACTTCATTAATTTTTTCAATCATGTCTGACTCTTCTTAGGATTTTCCTGGCCAAGATACTGGAGTGATTTGTCATTTTATTCTCTCACTCATTTTACAGATGAGGAAACTGAGGCAAACATTTAAGTGACTTGACATAGTAAGTGATTGAGGCCAGATTTCAAGATTCCATGTCTCGTACGCTTATCTATGTTGTTACTTTGCTGTTTTTAACAAATAATAAAAGAGAAAGAAAAGTTTAAAAAAAGCATTTTAACAAATAATAAAAAAGAAGTTTTTAAAAAAACATTTCAACTAGCTAATTTATCAGCATAATCTGACAGTAGATGAAATGCTCCATATCCATAGTATGTCACCTCTGGAAAAATAAAAAATAAAAAACAAAATTTACTCAACTCTTCACTGGAATCAAATTCGATCATTATTTTTATACCAATGTTCATTTTCATGGTTCTTTCTTCCCCTTTGAAATTATTTTTAACAATATTTTATTCTGTTCAATTCCAGGAAGAATTTATTATGGTTTCTAGCTTTGTTATTCTACTTCTTCTGATTCTCAAAAGAATTCATTTGAGAAAGTAACTGCAATCAGTTTCTTATAAAGGACCTTTCACTTGGAGTAACATATAATACTATATTCAAATGTAATATGACCTCAAATAGAATATTTGATCCTACTAAAGCTGATTGCAGGGGCAGCTAGGAGGCACAGTGAATAGAGCAGCGGCCCTGGAGGCAGGAGTACCTGAGTTCAAATCCAGACTAACTCTTAATAAATATCTAGCTGTGTGACTTTGGGTAAGTCACTTAACCTCATTGCCTTGCAAAAAAAAAAGCCCAAACCTAAAAAAAAAGCTTTTTCCATTTTCTGTCATATTATTAAAAGAAAACAATTATACTCAAGGAAAACGTTAAAGTTGATTAAATATTTTTCCTTTTACCTAACTACCCCTGGAAATAGTGTTGTATAGCATAAAGCTCTGAGGCTTGATTTATTAACCTTATAAAATACAACACTTCTAAAATTAGTTTTGGTTCTTTAACTTGTTGTATCACCTTGGAGAAGTCCTTTTACTGTATTTGAAAATGTATAAAAATTGTAATTAATATTATTCACCCCTTCCAAGAAAAATTGAGCAGGTGGTGATCAGAAGAAGAAATAAAAGCTATTTATAAATTTAAAAAAATACCTACATCATTATTAATTAGAAAAAAATGAAAATTAAATCAACTCTGAGGTACCAACTCACACCTACCAGATTGACTAATATGACAGAAAAGGAAAATGACAGATGTTGGAGGGGATGTGGAAAATTTGGAATACTCTTAATATAGTTTTGGACTAATATAACTGTTATGAAGAGCAATTTGGAACTCTGCCCAAAAGGCTATAAAATCTTTGATCCTATTACATCACTACTAAATTTGTTTTCTAAAGAGATCAAAGAAAAAGGAACATATGTACAAAAATAGTTATAACAGCTATTTATTTAGTGGCAAATAATTGTAAATTAAGGGAATGCCCAGCAGTTGGGGAATAAGTGAACTTCTTAACTTTGATGGAATATTGTTGTGTTATAAAAAATGACATTAAAAAAAACAAAGCATTCTTCAATTGATAAGTGGTCAAATGATATGCAAAGACAATTTAGAGATGAGGAAATGAAAGCGATCCACAGTGACATGAAAAATTACACTTAAATCACTACTTATTAGAGAAATGCAAATTAAAGCATCTCTGAGGTACTACTTCACACCTCACTGACTAGCCAATATGGCTGGAAAGGACAATGATCAATCTTGGAAGGAATGTGGCAAATCTGGTACACTAATACATTGTTGATGGAGCTATGAACTCATCCAAACTTTCTGGAGAGCAATTTGGAATTACACCCAAATGGGAACAAAAATGTGCATTTCAAGATTCCAGGTCTGGTACACTTATCTATGTTGTTACCTTGCTGTTTTTAACAAATAATAGAAGAGAAAGAAAAGTTTTAAAAAGCATTTTAACAAATAATAAAAAAGAAAATTAAAAAAAAATTCAACTAGTATTGTTGGCAATATCACTACTGGGTCTATACCCTGAAAAGGTCATGAAAAAGGGTAAAACCATCAGTTTTACAAAATATATTCATGGCAGCCTTGTTTGTAGTGGCAAAGAATTGGAAATTGAGTAAATGTCCATCAATTGGAGAATGACTGAACAAACTGTTGTATGTGTGTGTTATGGAACACTATTGTTCCATTAGAAACCAGGAGGGATGGGAATTCAGGGAAACCTGGAATGATTTACATGAAATGATGCTGAGTGATATGAGCAAAACCAGAACTCTGTACACTCTAACAGCAACATGGGGGTGATGATTGACCTTAATGGACTTGCTCATTCCATCAGTACAACAATCAGGAACAATTTTGGGATACCGGTGATGGAAAATACCATCTGTATCCAAAGAAAGAATTCTAGAGATTAAACAAAGACCAAATACTATTATCATTAATTTAAAAACTGCATTTTTATTATGTAATCTTGCTATCTCTTATACTTTATCTTACCCCCCCCCCGATTGCTCTCTCATCACATTCAACTAAGATCAATGTAAACCAAGGTAAACACAGCCTTCAATGGGGGGCTGGGGGTAAGTGAGATTAGCGTAAAAATTGTCAAATTCAAAATAAATAAATTGCAAATGACAAGCTGGATAGTTCCTTGGGTTATTTTTGCATCACAATGGGGTTTAGTATCTTGTACAAGCTCACACAGTTAGGTAATTATTAAGGGTCTGAGACTGGATTTGAACTCAGGTCCTCCTCCAGAGCTGATGCTCTATCTATTACATTACCTAACTGCCCCCATAAGTGCTGATTTTTAAAATTTTATGGATTGAAGACAAAAGATTTAAGGCCACTGAAAAAAGTAAAGGAATTTGCAGCTTTCTAGGATGTTAAAATTGTTCGGGATTTTGTTATGACAAAATATTGTTCCAAAGTACATTGGCCAAAAGTTTGGCTTCACAAGGCCACATAGTGAGGCCCACAGTGCTCCATGTGGATTAAGGAAAAGCAAGAGAAAGGTCATTCTTCTGGATGGAAGACCTCAAGAAGGAAGAGAGCTCAAAGGAGTGGTGCTTCCTGTTAAATACCCTTCTATGGTAGGCTAGACAGAGGGTGGCACTCGGGGAGTGGTCTTACACCTTGGACTAGATATGCTCCTTCCTGTCCTGAGATGCTCATCATTTAAGTGTAACATGCCATTTCCTCTCTCAGGCCAAAGTTAAGTGAAGGGGGAAATGGGGACAAGATAGATGGTCTACAATCAGTTTACATCTCAAGAGCAGGGAACCACTACCCATTTAGCAACAATATGAAAACTACATTCATAATTCTCTACACCATTTGCTTGTATCAGCATGATTTCCAAAAACTTTGGAGAAATTTATGAAGTTAAGCAAAGTGAAGTGAGCAGAACCAGGAGAACCTTGTACATAGTAATAGAAAGACTGAGCTACTCAGCATAGCAGCAGTCCTTTTTCTTCTCCACCATGGTCAGTTACAACCTCTGACTCCCCAGTGACTGTGTTCAAGGGACCAGCAGTTGGCATTGATCTTGACACCACTTATTTCTGTGTTGGTGTTTTCTGACATGGGAAAGTGGAGATCATTGCTAATGACCAAGGAAACAGGACCACCCTAAGCTACGTTGCCTTCATTGACACAGAACACTTAATTGGTGATGCTGCAAAGAATCAACTTGCAATGAACCCCACTAACACAGTGTTTGATGCCGAACATCTGATTGGTCGAAGATTCGAAGTTGCAGTTGTGCAGTCAGACATGACGCATTGGCCTTTCACAGTGGTGAATGATGCAGGCAGACCTAAGGTCCAAGTGGAATACAAAGGGGAGACCAAAAGTTTCTACCCAGAAGTATCTTCAGTGGTCTTGCAGAAGATGAAAGAAATTGCTGAAGCTTACCTTGGGAAGACTGTCACAAATGCTGACTATTTCAACTATTCGCAATGTCAGGCCACCAAAGATGCTGGAATCATGGCTGGTCTCAATGTGCTCCATATCATGAATGAGCCAACTGCTGCTGTTATTGCTTATGGCTTGGACAAATAAGTTGGTACTGGGAGAAATTTGTTGATCTTTGACGTAGGAGGTGGTACTTTCAATGACTCCATTCTTACCATTGAAGATGGCATCTTTGAGGTCAAGTCCACAGGTGGGGACACCCACTTGGGTGGAGAGGACATTGACAACTGCATGGTCAACCATTTCATTGCTTAATTTAAGTGAAAGCACAAGAAAGACATCAGAGAGAACAGCAGGGCTGTTTGCCGTCTTCACACCACTTGTGAATGTGCAAAACATACCCTCTCTTCCAATACCCAGACCAAAACTGATATTGACATCCTCTAGGAAGGTATCGACTTCTATACATCAATCACCCGAGCCCAATTGGAGGAGCTGAATACTTATCTTTTCCGTGGTACCCTGGACCCTGTGGGAAAAGGCACTAAGAGATGCTAAGCTAGATAAATCATAGATTCATGGTGTTTTCTTGGTGGGTGGTGCCACTGGCATTCCCAAAATCCAGAAGCTTCTGCAAGACATCTTCAACAGCAAGGAGCTGAAAAAGAGTATCAATCCTGATGAGGCTGTTGCCTATGGTGCAGCTGTCCAGGCTGCCATTCTGTCAGGAGATAAATCTGAGAATGTGTAGGACTTGCTACTTTTGGGTGTCACTCCTCTTTGCCTTGGAAGTGAAACTGCTGGTGGCATGATGGCAGGTCTGATCAAAAGTAATACCACCATATTGAAATAACCAAGATGATGGAGGGCACAACTAGAATGATGGTAGTCAGAGGAAAGAAGGGGGCATGTTAGAGAGATGTTGCACAGGGGAAATCAGCAGGATTGGTAACAGCTTGCATCCTGTGGAGTGAGAGATAGTGAGGAATCCAGGATACTGCAAGATTGGAAACCTGGGGGACTGAGAGGAGGATGTTGATATCTATAGTAACAAGGAAGGTAGAAGGAAAGATTAAGGAGAAAAGATAATGAGTTCTGTTTTGGACATGTTTTATTTAAAATGTCTGCTGGACATCCATTTCATCCATTTCAAGATGTATGAAAGGCAATTTCACTTTATTTCCAAACTGAATTACTAAAAATACCTGAGCTACAAATTCTCTTTGGTATTCTCTGTGCCTCTGATGAGAAATATTCTCCTCAGGGACACTGAGGTTCAGTTCAAGTTCTTCCTCATCTGTGAAATCTTCCTAGATTTCTTACTGGATTTTTCTTTTCTTTAGCTGACCATTATGTCCCTCTTAGAATAGTGGGACAGGAGGGCTGGACCCACCTAGGCTTCTGTGCTTTTGAATGTTTATTAATGTCCTAAGGTAAAAAATATTGCATGCTTTGGGAGGGGTATGTGATAGCACTTGGTGAGGAGAAGGGAGATTGGGAAGTGAGAGGAAATGACTCAATCTTCCTGTCCCAGTAACACTTGTATTTGCTATATTTTCTCTAATGGGAGGACCCGTAAATCTGGCTAAAATAAGGCAGACTTAAAGGTAATGAGAGCCTAGTTCTTATGAATATTCACAATGTGCTTATATAGAATTAAACAGTACATCAGTTTTCATTAACCGATTCAGATCTAATTACTTTGTGATGAGAAAAAGGTTTTCCAATTGACTTTTTGAGATAAAACTGAGCTTGCATCCTGCAATTAATGTCAGTCTATAAGCATTTAAACTTTTATTATGTGCTAGGCAGTGTGGTGAGTGATGGATATACAAATACAAACAAAAGAAGAAAAAGAAAAGCAACACTTGTTTTCAAACAACTTACATTCTGATGGATGGATACAACACATACAAGGGAGCTGAAAAGTAGAGAACTGGGGGAAATGGAGGACATATGTCTTAGACTTGGAGGAGTATTTGGAAATGTGAGAGTAGACTCACAATTGAGATGATAGGTGAGATCATGCTTGCATATGGCAGAGACACATGAAATCCATTTTGGTCATCTGTTCTGGGTACTCTATGGAAGCTCTGGGCAAAGCCATCCAAACAGAAAGAGGGAACTCAAGAGTAGAAGATAGTTCTAAGTTATGAGTTCCAGGTTGTTGTGAGCTTCAAAATGAAGAAGGTTTAAAGGGCAGGGTAGACAAGGCCAGAACTATTCATGATTGTTCTTCTTGCCTGTCTATATTCAAGTGAGGATACAGGGATTTCTGTGACCCTCCAAGTGGAAAGAGAGAGCTAGGTATGACTGGTGGCTGACTATCTCTACCCAGATTGACATGAAGCAATGAACACATGTTGCTGCCCTAGGTGAATGAATACTGGAAATGGCATAGACTAGACTGAGATCTGTCAAGGTTAGAGAGGTCATAGTAGTGAGCCTCCAGAGGTTAAATATGCCAAAATTTGTGGGCAGCTGAACCCAGTATGGATCAAAGCCACAATGACCTGTTTGGGTTTCAGAGATTTTCCCTCTGATTTCTGCAGAAGTGTGAGTGCAGCTGATTTCCCTTATGACCTAAGAGAAATAAGTAAGGTAAATAAGTCTCTGTAACTTAAAAGGTTTAAATGAACTTGAACTGCTTCCGAGGCTGGTTATAGATGATATCACTGGGAGAGCAGAGCCCTGGTGAATTTGTATAGATTTAGTATAGAGCTGTGTCCATTTGGAATCAATCCTCTAAGCCTAAGACATATGTCCTTCTGAGTATAACACTTAAAAGTTTGAGATATCACAAAGGAAAAATTAGAAAAAAGGAAAATTTTCTCTTTGGGGAACTGTACTTTATCATTCACTTTTGCAGACAGAGATCAGAGGAAAATCTACATACCCAAGCCCACTACCACTGCCCGCATATGCTGTCATATGAGTCCTTTTTTGTTCTTGCTCCTAACAGTCTATTCACAAAGCTATCTATGCAAAAGCAACTTGTCAGCCACTTTACCTTGGTTAAAGTGGTAATAGGGACAGGTTTTACAAATGTAAATTGGCATGTTCTTTACAATTTATAGTGTAAGAGTATATTTTAGAGTTCTGATTGGTTAACTGATTTTTCTAGGGACACAAAATAAATGTGTAGGATTTGAACCCAGGTCTTCCCGGATCTGAGGTGGACTGTATTCATTATATTATGCTCTCTCTTACTTAGGCTTATTCTGTTTAAATATTCTAGTAGCTATGACCCTGTAATAAATGAAAATTAGGGGTAATCTCCAGAGCATGGTCTTGGCTATCAACTCCACTCTGACTCCTGTTTTTTTTGTGTTACTCTCACATGTCCAAATGCTCATTAAAATATACAATCATGCTCTTCTCACACAACATGTTCAATATTGATCTGTGTTTAACATGGTTATAAATATAGAGCTAATATCTGATTGCTTTCTGTCAGGGGGATGGAGAAGGGAAGGAGGGAGGGAGAAAAATTGTAAAACTCAAATCCTTGCAAAAAATGACTGCTTAAAACTACATTTGCATGCAATTGGAAAAACTTAAAATATTTAAACTTTTAAAAAATATATTACATATATATATATATATATATATATATATATATATATATATATCATGCATCCATACATGTGTTACCTTTACTTAGGCATCCACAGAATAATAATTCATATTTACATATAAATAAATGTATTATAACTATAAATCTGAATGCTAAATAGTTTTTAGGACAAGGAAAAGCAAGTAGCAAATTTGTAAATTGTGTTTCTGTTTGCACATTTTCCCCCAAATCCACCCATATTATATAAGTTCTGATTTGATTATAAGATAAATTAATACTATTTGAATTTTAAAAATTAGAATTTTACAAGTTTTATATTTTATATTTACATTTTATCAGGATTTATCAATTATTTTTAAGGTCAAGATAAAAGCTCCAAATATGATGTCCTACTTTCCTCCTTACATACTCCATAGTCCTCTTACCATAGCAGCTGAGCTCACTTAATCCTCTCATTGAGGCTCTGCCCTACATAGGCCCTAGGATCAATCCTTGTCCTTGTTATCATATTAAAGAAACAGAATGGTTGATATGTGAGACCAAAAGAGAAATATCTCTGGACAGGGCACTGGCCTCTCTCCCACTCTAATGTTACAGGAAACTAGCAGATAAAAGCTGGCAGCATTATTGGCTAGGATCCCAGGCCATACTAAAACTGTACTGTAATTATAGAACTAATTATCCTGAGTGAAGTAGAAAAAGCAGAAAGAGACCTCTCCAATGGAACAGCAGTGGTCTGATATAGCTGCGTGACTTTCCCTAAATGTCTCCATGTTCAGTCAAATTATGTGTGTCCCTGGAGAAGTCTCACATACTAGGTGGTGCTCAAGATACCTAAGGTCACAAACACAAAGAACATCAAGTGACTGAGCCTGTACCACAAAGTCAGTGAAAGCAGCATCCTTGACAATATCTCTGAGTCATTCTCTGTTTTTTTTTAAATTAAAATTTTTTGAATAATATTTTATTTATTCCCAATTACATGTAAAACAATTTTTAACAGTCATGTTTTAACATTTTGCAAAGTGAATGAAGTGAGCAGAATCAAGAGAATATTGTACATATTAACAGCAATATTGTGTGATGCTCATCTATGTTGGATTTAACTACTCTGAGCAGTTCAGTGATCAAAGGCAATTCTTGTGGTAGAAATGCTATCCACATTCAGAGAAAAAACTATGAAGTATGAATGTAGACTAAAACACCTTATTTTCATTTTTTAAAACTTACTTTTTATTTTTTTACTTTTTCTCATGGCTTTTCCCCTTTAGTAATGATTCTTCTTTCACAAAATGACTAATATGGAAATATATTACACATGATTGCATACATATAATCCATATCAGATTACTTTCTATTGTGAGAAGGGGGAAGGAAAGAAAGGAGGTAGAAAAATGTGGAACTCTAAAGCTTACAAAAAGATGAATGCTGTAAACATCTTTACATGTAAATAACAACAATAACAATTCCAAAAAATTTTTTGAGTTTCAAATTCTCTGCCTTCATTTCTTTACCTGAAATTCTCTACCCCCCCACCCGAGACTAGAAGCAATTTGGCTTGGATTTTATAAGTGCAATCAGGCAAATCGTATATTTCGAAAAATATTTTTCTGTTTTCTAATCTTTTCAGTAGATTTGTTTTAAGACACTAGCAGCCATAGACCTAGAAGACTGACATCCCCAAATCTAGAGGCTCTTAGGAAGCACTGTATTAATGCCTTGTGTATTCAATATATATTGGTCTTACTCTGACCTTGGATGCCAGTGCCTGGGTTTACTGTCTTGGTATGTAGTAACTGGACTTCATGAACTATCCCTCCTCTATATAAACTAATCTTTTGGATTTGTATCCCAGGCCTCCATGGTCTGAACTCTTTGCCTTGGATTGCATTCTCTTATGGTCTACTATTTCCCAATAACCCTATTGCTACAGCTTTGTGATGCTTCCCATCTACCACCTTGGATCTTCCTTCATTTTGTGCTAGTCATTCCTTCAATGATCACATACCAGGTTCAGATTGAATATACACCCAAGCTCTTAATTCTCATGAAGCCCTAACAATGAAGTTTTAATTAAGAACTGTATGCATTCAAGAACTATACATTTCAAGACTGGAACTTTTAAGTTTGTTTCCTATTTTTACATAACCCAAGAATTAATGACTAAAGAATCATAGCATACTAAAGCTAGATGGGATACCTCAGGTATATCATTTAATGAGAGGACCACTGAACTTTAGATCCATGCTTATCAACAACTTAGTGATGTGATCTTGGTTGAGTTACTTCCTCTGGATTTTTCCTGTATTTGAGAAAAGATGGGGTTAAATCAGATGACTTTATCGTAAATCCTTACACCTCTAAACCTTAGAGAGTTACTAGAGTTCTGAAAGGTTAGCTGATTTATCTAAGGTCACAAAATTGAAATGTGTGACTTGAACCTAAGTCTTTCTGGATCTGAGGCTGACTTTCTCCACTATACTATGGTATCTTTCACTAGTGCTTTTTCTGCTTCTCCTAGCTATGGTACTGGAATAGATTCTAGACCCAAGGCTCCCTCCAGATCATTGCCTTAGCTATCATCTTGCCTCTGATTCCCATTAATTAATGGGGATTAATCTGTTCTCAATAAATGGTTGATAATTAGTTCTCCATCAATTATCAAGAATAAGGATAGGAAATGATCATTGACAAAAGGCATTTGACAAAGAAAGAAAAAATTGAATCAAAAGGGCCACGGATATCCTTTTGGGGACAAATAAGTATCTATAACCCTCAATTCTGGACCAAAATTACAAGTTTATGAAGAAACTTGAATATGCAAGTCAATTCAATGGGTGTCTACCATATGCTTTGAGGTTCAAGTATATATGGATATTTACAAAGATATTCTAAGCTTTAAAAGATAAAACCTGCAATAAGACATGGAACACACTATATTATACATATACTCCTCTTTGATTTGCAAACTCATATAAGGAGAGGTAAGACAATCAATAAGTATCCGTTGTACCTTCTAGGTGCATTAAGCAAAACCACAGAGATGGAAAAGTGCAGGGCAGAGATAGGAACAGAGAATATTGTAACATCATTGGAAACTCAGACTATACAAAGGAGGTACTGATGGGAAATAGGTGACTATTGGCCTAGGGAATTTCCAGATAAGGAAATTCCTTCTAGCAGTGCATGTCTCCCTGTTCTCTTCAACATAGAGACTTAGAGATTTGTCTAGAACTCTAAGAGATCTGTCCTGGGTCAATGATGGCTCTTAAAACTTGGTATTCCTGGTTTCAAGTCCAGTTTTCTATCTTCTATGACATTTCCCTTTGAAGGGTTTAAAACAATCTTGGAAAAGTAGATTGTGCTTGCGTGGTGGATATCCTCATATTCCAGCATCTCAATTTTTCATTATCTTGGTAAGCAAGAGAAGGTCAAACAGATGATTTTAAACAGGAGAGAAGTAACATGATCAGGAATGGCCAGGGGAATGGAACACCAAATAAATGTCACATTCAGTTTTTTTGTTGTTTTTTTAAACTAGATTATCAGTATCACATCAGGCAGATGGTATAGCAGAGTGAGTGCTCAATTTTGCATCAGGAAGACCAGAATTCAAATCCCATCTTAGATATTAGTATGACCCTGTATAAATTATTTAACTTCAGCCTGCCTCAATTTCCTTATCTGTAAAATTCGGATAATAGTTGTTTCTACTTCCTAGGTTTATGGTGAGGATAAAATGATATGATATCTATAAAGGCTCCTTGAAAATCTCAAAGTTTTATATAAATGTTAGTTATTGATTTATTGTTATTAGTAATCATTATCATTTTAACGAACAAGACTATACCTAGAACGAAGTGGATTGTGATGATTGCTTTGGGCCTTTTCAGCAGCTCAGGAAAGAAATTGGTGGAAGTGGCCAACACCATTAGCTGATGCTAACTTGTTTTGAATCTTGAATATAGATAACTGTGCCCCAGGTAAATCCTCCTTCAAAAATTGGGATTAACTCCCACTATCTCCATTGTCACCACTCCCACTTTAATTCATATATTAGATATCAATAACAATACTCTACAGGAGAGGGATCAATTATGGAACTCTTCAGAATACAGTCTGGCCTAGATTCAAGTGTATAGATATTTAGACAAATAAATTTAAAAATACAATAAAATGTAGATGATGTTTTCTAAGTCAATATGTACCAAAAGCCCAAAGGATTCCTTATATATGATTTAATTGCCCACATTTCTATTTGAGTTTGACACTTCTGCCTTATAATACTACTATATTACATTTTTTAATAATACTGCATCTTGGTGGGTATTATTTATCCTTTGCTGACCATAATTTTAATATGTGGAATAATTTTCTCTAATTTTGGTCTCTAAATTATGATCTGCCACTAATATCAGCAAAAAAATCTTGCATATATATATATATATATATATATATATATATATATATATATATATATTTTGAGAGAGAGAGACAGAGAGACAGAGAGACAGAGAGACAGAGAGACAGAGAGAAATTATATATTACTGCACTAAGGTATGAACATTATAAATTGCAAATCCAGCATCAGACATTTACTAGCTATTTGACGCTGGCCAAGTCACTTAACCCTGTTTGCCTTAGTTTCGTCATCTGTAAAATTAGCTGGAGAAGGAAATAACAAATCACTCCAGCTTCTTTGGCAAGAAAATCTCAAAGGAGGTCACAAAGAGCCAGATTCTACTAAAATGTAACCACAATAAAAACTGGAATTAAATAGAAAGTTTAAATTTCTATGCAAATAGAAAGTAAATAGAATTTAAAATTGAAATAAAAAATGAGATAAAAACGAAACAAGCTTTATTTTAAAATAATTCTTTTTATTTACCCGAAGTATAAACAGTCTTTGTTCTCACAAAAATTTTTTATAGTAATTTTTAGTGAGATTAATGTGATTGAATGTGCCTTGATATAACAATTCATGATATAGAGTTTTGAAGATCAATATGAAGTTGGATTTATTTCCGTATTTGATTTAGTGGCTGTCATAGTTGAAAAATGCCTCATAAAGGTTTTATAGTTTCAAGTGAAAAAGGTGTATTGTTGTTTACACTTAACAAATAATGATACTCACTTTTCAATTTCAACCACTTGTATTTCAATGGGTTTTGTGGAAATTCTGTTGATGAATTCCTATCATGGGAAGGTGAGGTAGAGAAGAGTGATCTCTAGAAGACATTAGTGGCAGAGAAAATGACAAATTTCCTGGGTACATCAGGGTTTCCTAGTGTGGGATTTTCATTTTCATTTGTTTCTAAGCTGTCTTTTGTGTCCAAGGAGGTCCTGGGAGGAAGATCTTAGAGAATTTTGTGCTTTGCTACTTGAACCCCAAGACTAGTAGCAGCAGCAATTGTTGAGTCTGGCCTCTTGCTAGTTGCTACTCCTATTCTTGATCCTCTCAGTTTCCTCTTACTACTAGCGAATTGGAGACAGAAAGGGAAGGACTAGAGAGGGAAATAAAATGGTCCAAGTCCTACCAGGTTTGCACTGCTGCAGTGAGGATGTGAAGAAAGTGAACTGGAGATATGGGGGGGGAGAATGAAGGGAGAAGTTAGTGTGGGAGGCAAGCGGGGAATGACCACCTCCTTGTCTGCCTACTTGCCTAAAGAGGAGCACATAGGACTCTCTACCTGAAATGGATGCAAGGGAGGTTAATAAGAGAAGCAGAGATGAGCAGTGGCTAGAAATACCCTGAAGAGCTCTACTGTTCTCCTGGGTTTTTTTTTTTTCCTTCCCCTAAAAATCATCTTGTGTACTTTGATTTTATTTGAAAGAGCTCTAGCCATTTTCTCTTATATATAATATTTGTTGCTGGTTTTAGATAGATCATGCTATTACTTTAGAGAAATACTACTTTAAATAAATGCTACTATGATAAGGAAAAAGCATTTTTCCCCTTACCTTTCTGGTGTTTTTCATTAAAACAAATACTGAATTTTATCAAAGATTTTTGAGCATCTATTGGCATAATCAGGTGGTTAAAAATTCCTTTTGCTTATGATTTATTATGCTTAAAGTTTTCTTTCCCTTTCCAACTCTTCATTATTTGTATAAATCCAACTGATTCACAGTATTCTTTTGGATACGCTGTTTGTTGTAATCTTTTTACTTATGTCTTTTTTAATGGAAATTTCATTTTATTTTTCCAACTACATGGCATAGTAGCTTTTCAACATACATTCATTTGCAAATTCATGAATTCCACATTTTTTTTTACCACCCTCCCTTCTCCCCTTGTCCCCATGGTAGCATACAGTCTGGTAAAACTTTATTTACTTATATCCTTATTTTTGGTTTATAAGGGATAATAATATGGTTTTCTTGCTTGAACTTGTTTTTACTTTGTTTTAGGTAAGAAGACCATATTTCTATAATAGCTTGAGTTGGGAAAAGTCCGTTCTTATTCTGCTTTCTTTCTCCATCAGTTTATTTAATAATGAAATTCACATTAAATTTATCTAGTCCTCAAGTTTTTTTTTCCATTTAGGAATTCATTTATGACTTATACGACTTATTTTTCTGTTACTAGGTTATTTGAAATATCTATTTTTCCTGTTAATTTGGATATTTTATTTATATTGATATTTGTTCTTTTCATCTGAATTATCAGGTTTTTAGCTTTTAAATGTGAAAATAGTTTCTGAATTCTTACTTTTCATTTGTTGATATAAACAATTTATATTTACTCTGTTAAAAATCACACTAGTTGTTTATTTTATAAGTTTTTAAAAGCAAAAGCATTTAGTCATTATTTTAGTTTTAGCTTTCATTTTAGTTTTACTTTATTTTTTTACTTTCTGTTTTGTTCATCTCATTTTGAAGACTTTCTGCTTTAACTTTTGTATAGCATGTGCTTCAATTCAACTCAATTGAGAAATTAAGTGTCTTGATTTAGTCCACAAAGTCATTATATTTCAAAAGAGTATTGCAAAGTAATGTCTTTCTCAATTCCAAGGTGCCTTTATATCTACCACAACAATTGAACTTCAATGCCCATATAATTCTTTTCATATGCATACTAGAACTAGTTTCTTAACAGTAATTTATTTAGCTCAATAATATCTTGTTTAAAAATATTTTTATCATATTTATCATATTCTTATTGAGACTTTTTAAAATATCCCATTTTCTAATTTTTATGAGCTATTTTAACTTGCAGGACTGTGAACTTTTCAGATGTGTATTTAATTGCAGAATTATTATCTGCATAGACATTATTTGGACATATTCTCATTTTGAACAGAACCTTTTTGCATAATGCAAGGCCCTCATTTATCTCTTTTGATGCTGATTTGATTTAAAGTTAGACCTAATCAATGACACTCTCACTTTTCATTTTTTTAAATAAAATCATGGTAAAATTTTGACCAGTCTTTGGATTGGAACTGACTTAAATCTTTTTAAGTTAAATATTTTTCTTGTAAACAAGAAATTATTTGATTCTGTTTTTAAAAAAAAATGAATTCTTATTCCTTTTTTCTTTATATTTCTAAGTTCAATAAATGTATATCTAATGTTGTAGGTTTTGCCCTTTTTCTACTATTCTTTCATGAATAATTACTTATCTGAATTGTATAAAATTTTTATCTTATTATTATTATTGGTATTAACTAAAATTTAACAAGATATTTTAAAGAAAATCCTTTAGTTTTATATCAGTAACTCTGTTGCTTCCTCAATTTGGCATTTCTCTTTTATCAGATAGACTGTTCCCAATCTACCTCCCTTCCTCACTCTTCTTCCTTCCTGTTCAAAAAAATTATGTAGTAGAATAACACCTAGAATACTTTGAAGATTCTTACTATCTAATTAGCCATGGGATTTAATCTTTATCTGAGAAGTGAGAACTGTTTTGAATCATTTTAAAAATCATATTTTAAGTTCAAATCAATTTTAGAAACATAATAAGTGAGAAGCAATTTGGAGGGCGAATAAAACCTGCCTGGGTTGAAATCCTGGGTTGTATTGCTTTGGGTAAATGACCTAATCTCTCAGTCCCCACAGATAACTGTTCAAGACTGTAGGTTGTACACTACTTGCAAATCTACATTGCCAAAGAGAGGCCCTATACCAGCATGAATATCACATGTACATAGAATAACTAAAACTATTTAAGAGTCAGATTATTGGCTTTGAGGCTTGCTTGTTGTTCCAAGGACTTATTGAAATTCTTTTATCTCAAAACATTACAAAAGCCACATGCTTCGTAAATGTTCATCCATTACCTTCCTACCCCATACCCAATTCACAGTTCTTTATATAAGTATAGCAATTAGTGGAAGGTGGAAAGGTAAAGATGTTTGGTTGAAGAAGCAACAACCCCCTCTCAGATGCCTTCTATCTTTGTGTAGGTATAACTGTTCTCTTCAGTGACTTCCCATCTTCTCTTACCTGTAGTGACTTTCTCTTTAGTAATCTTAGTAATTTCAGCATTTTTCTATAACAAATCAAATGCTTTTTCATGTATAAAAACAATGAGTATACTAGGGTCTTATATCCCTTATATCTTTCAGTTAATTGTGGAAGGATTTGGCCCACTGTTAAAAAAATTGCTTGTAAAAGTAAGTTGGTAGCCCATTAATTTCCTCATCAAGGATATGTGCATGGATTTTACATGGATGAGAGGCAGGAGACATATAGGTCATTCATCACTGATGTTCTCTTCATCACCTTTTGTTTTTATAATGGTCCATGACTTTTTCCAAGCCTTTAATGGCTTCCCCCCTTTAGCTACTTTATGCATCAGTCTTTAGTACCTTAACATTTGTTTCATTGGCAGAGATCTATATATCTATCTATATATATATATATATATATATATATATATATATATAGTCCAAATAGTTACTTTCCTGGTCTTTTTTCACCTCTATAAGTACCTTGAGGACTATGATATTAGTGTCTAAGTATGATGGTTCTGTTATACATAAAACAGTTTGTTGAAAAAGTTCTTGCAAATCTTTTCCACTTCCCTTCTATTTGTAGTTCTTTATTTTCATCCTTGAATAACCATTGGGATAGCTATGCTTAGCTGGATAACTTGCTTTATTTAAACTATTTTAACCCTCTATTTTAATCCTGTACATTACCAATAAAAATTCCAGAAGATATAGCAAGAAGAATTCTATTTCAAATAACTACAAACACTATGAAATATAAGGGAATTTATCTATGAAGATGTGAACAGGGACTAAATGAACACAACCACAAAATGTATTATATAAATACAGACAGATCTAAATCCTTGGAGAAATATTAATTGTTCAGGTGTAGACCAAGCAAACATAAAAATGACAATGCTACCTAAGTCATTTGCTTATTGAATGCTATAGCAATAAAACTACCACAACACTACCTTACAGAGCTGGAAAAACATCAAAATTTATCTGAAGGAACAAAAGGTCAAGCATACCAAGGAAACTGATTTTTCAAAGTGGCAAGAAGGAGGCTGGACAGTATCTGATGTCAAACTATACTTTTGAGACAAAATTGCAAAATAATTTGGTGGAGTGTAATATAGAGAGGTTGATCAAAGAAATAAATTTAGTTATATAATATGCAGAAGGAAATCAGCTCAGGAACCTGATGTCCGAGAAATCCAAAGATCCCCAACTATTCGGACAAGATGTCACAATATGACAAAAAAGACTGTTATAAAAACCAGAAAATAATCTAAAAGAAATTAGACAGAGACCCCTATCTCACTCCACATGACAATATAATATCAAATTTGGTACATGATTTATACATTAAAGGTGACATCATAAGCAAATTAAAAGGTCATGGAGGAAATTACCTTCTAGACTTATGGTTAAAGGAAGAATAAAAGACTAAACAAAAGATGGAGAGGTTACCAGAAGTAAAATTCATAATTCTAATTACATAAAATTTTCTAAAAAGTTTTTGCACAAAATCAGTGCAGGTAAAATGAGAGGAGAAGAAGGGGATGGGAGGGATTCTTTGCAGTAAGTTTCTCTGATAAAATTCTCATTTCTAAGACAAACAATGCACTGGGTCAACTACATGTGAATAAGAGTCATTCCCTAACTGATAAATGGTCAAAGGATAATAGACAGTTTTCAGAGGAGAAAATGCAAATTATGAAATACCCAAACAAGTATGATATTTTTTTAATTTGTCAAATACTTATTGGGTAGCTGGCGAAGGTAGGGAAAGTTCAGTTTTATCCTTCTTGGTATGAGTCTTTTTCATGAGAGCCAGGATTGCTGGATGTTCTTTTTTACATCTTGGCCCAAATGTGAATTCCTATCCCCCACTTTTTATACTGAACTAAGGATCTCCATTATACTTGGTGACCATAAACCAATGACATAGTCGACCTTTCTTAATAAGCAAACCCATAGAGCCACTCTTAGAAAACTCTGGGACATGAAGTGACTGAGTCCTAAGAGCTGTCTGATAAAACTCATAAGCTAAGTACTCTAACTAAACTTTCGAGAGACAGAACCCACAAAGGGACCCAGTGAGGCAGTTCTCCTACTCAAGGTAACCTGGAAAAGAGCAGAAAGGCTCTGCTCCCCGGATTTGGATGGGCAGCCTGCCAGAGGGGTAGCCCGCCAGAGGGGTGGCCCGCCAGAGGGGTGGCCCGCCAGAGGGGTGGCCCGCCAGAGGGGTGGCCCGCCAGGGGGAAAGAACTTGAGCCTCCCGGAGGCAGCCCAAGGGCACTGGGAGCTGCAGCACACAGCAGCAGGGGAGTCTCCTGAGCTGCACCCCGGGGAGCACAGGTCACAAAATGGGGGAACAGCGGGGGACCTCTGCCAGAGTGAGCACATGGAGCCTAGCCCTCAAGGCACACAGCCAGCAGCTTGGTCTTTTGGCAGCCTAGACCAGGAAACAGAAGCAGGTGGAGCCAGTAAGCAGGAGGCCCCAGGGCATGAGCCCATTGACCTGAGGGAGGGGAGTGAAGAGAGACTGCCAAGCTCTATCCTCTGCCCCTGGAACAGGGCTCTGGGACTGTGACCACATTCAGATCCTGATCCCAGTCTAGGCCCCCCCAGTAGAACAACAGGGCCCTCCCACCTCGGCCCTGTGGTGGAGGGGGGTGCTTGTGGTCATTCACAGACCAGAAGGGAGGACAGAGCCTCACACACTGAGACCCTTGTGGGAGTGTCCCAAAAGCTCAGGAAGCACCCCAAAACCAGGCCCAGGCTGGGAAAATGAGCTGGCAGAGAAATAAGAGAAAGATTATTGAGAAATATTTTGCAAATGAGCCCAAGAAGGATCAAAATATTCAGTCTGAAGATAAGGAAGCACAAGCTCCTGCATCTAAAGACTCCAAGAAAAACAGATATTGAGCTCAGGCTATGATAGAGCTCAAAAAGTCTTTGAAAATCAAATGAGGGAGTTGGAAGAAAAACTGGGAAAAGAAAGGAGAGAGATGCAGGAAAAACATGAAAATGAAGTCAGCAGCTTAGTCAAGGAAATCCAAAAAAAAAATGCAGAAGAAAATACCATGCTAAAAACAAGCTAAGGTCAAATGGATAAAACAGTTCAAAAAGTTATGGAGGAGAAGAATGCTTTAAAAAGCAAAATTGGCCAGATGGAAAAAGAGATAAGAAAACTCTCTGAGGAGAACAAATCCTTCAGACAAAGAATAGAATTCAGGGAGACTGATGAATTTACCAGAAATCAGGAATCAATACTTCAAAACCCAAAAAATGAAAAACTAGAAAAAAATGAGAAATATCTCATTGAAAAAACAACTGATATGGAAAACAGATGTAGGAAAGATAATTTAAAAATTATTGGAATACCTGAAAGTCATGATCAGGCAAAGAGCCTTGACATCCTTTTCAAAGAATTACTACAGGAAAATTGCCCTGATATTCTAGAAGCAGAGGGCAAAATAGAAATGGAGAGAATCCACTGATCCCCCCGAGAAAGAGATCCCAAAAAAACAGCCTCTAGGAATATTATAGCCAAGTTCCAGAACTTCCAAGTCAAAGAGAAAATATTACAAGAAGCCAGAAGGACACAGTTCAAATATCGTCTAGCTGTAGTCAGGATCACACAGGACTTAGCAGCAACTACATTGGAATCTCGTAGGGCTAGGAATACAATATACCAGAAGGCAAAATTGCTTAGAATGCAGCCAAGAATGAACTACCCAGCAAGGCTGAATGTCCTCTTCCAGGAAAAAAAGATGGACTTTCAATGTACCAGGGGAATTTCAAATGTTCCTTTTGCAATGGCCAGAGCTGAACAGAAGGTTTGATCTTCAGATACAGGATTCAGGTGAAGCCTGGAGATTGGAGGAGAGGGGGGAAATATGAGGGACTTAATGAGGATGAACTGCATGTATTCCTGCATAGAAAAATAACACTGATAATACTAATATGAACCTTCTCCGTTAATAGAGCAGGTAGAGGGAGCTTTTATAGTTGAAGCACAGGAGAAAGCTGAATTCAAAGATAAAAATGGTGTAAAAATGGAGTCAATAGAAAAAAATGAAATGGAATGGGAGAAAGAAAAAGGAGAGGGGAAATAGTACAAAATGTTTCACATAATAAGTTTTTTATTACAATGAGCTATTGCAATGATATGGAAGGGAGGAGGCAAGGGGGAATGAAGAAACCTTTGCTCTCATCAGAGATGGCTAGGGGAGGAAACAGCAAATATAATCAATGTGGTATAGACATCTGGAGTAAGATGGAGGGGGGAGCAGGGGGAAGGGGAGGGGATGTGAAGAAAGGAAGAGAGGATGGACCATGGTGGGAGAGTGGTCAGATATAACACATTTTCTTTTTTACTTCTTGCAAGGGGCTGGGATTGGAAGGCCTGCCCAGCACCATTGGGCCATGTGGATTCTGTGTCTGAAGGGTTTGTATGGGAGCTTAGGGCTTCTTGGCCCCAGGACCATGGATCTGTCTGCTGTGCCACTCAGCGACCCTACAGCAGAGTCAGAGTGAAAGAGAGAGAAAGTATAGTACATGGTAGTGGAGAAATAAGAAAGGAGGGAGTTGTGATCAGCAATGGCAACGTTGGACAAATGTGGAAGTAACATTTTTGATGGACTTAGCATAAAGAATGTGATCCACCCATGACAGAGTTGTTGGTGTTGAAACAAAGACTGAAGCAAATTTTTTGTTATTATTATTTGGGGGAGGGTGCAGGGCAAGTGGGGCCACATAGCAGGGTGATATTTGGGTGTCTGGGGGCGGATTTGGACCCAGGTGCTCCTGGCTCAAGGGCCAATGCTCAGTCTGCCACCCAGCCACCCCTACTACTATTACTATTTTATTTTCTTTTGGGTCTTTTTTTTTCTTCTTTTTGGTTTTTGCAGGGCAGTGGGGGTCGGGTGGCTTGCATGTCACATGGCTGGGTGATTGTTGGGTTTACGAAGCTGGATATGGACTCGGGTGTCCATGGCTCCAGGGATGGTGCTTCATCCATTGCACCACCTGGCCATACCTACAATTATTACTATTATTTTTTTTTATTTTAATTTTTTTTCTTGCCTGTTTACTTTTTTTGCCCAAGCAAGTCTATCTATATTAATGGGGTGGAGGGGTATTTTGGTTACTTGTAAACAAGAATATTTTATTAATGTAAAAAACATTTGTACAAAATGAGAATAAAAAATAAATTAAAAAAAAGAAGCAAACCTACAGAATTTCCAATTCTTATCTCTCCCAAAGATGATGTGTTTGGTCAAGCACAATATCAAGACCAATATCAGTTCTTCAAAACATTCTTCCTACTTTGTGGCTCTTGTAGCAATTGGGGTAGTAGATGGTTAGCTTTATGACTCTACTGTTGTTCCCCTTGGTATCTAAACATGAGGAAATCCTATTATGCTGTAAGAAATTATGTAGAGGATAGTTTCTGAGTATACTTGTATGAACTGATGCAAAATGAAGTTAGTAGAACTAGGAGAATAATAATATTTAAAAGATATCAACCACTGAAAGATTTTTAGGAACTCTGGCCAACACAATTATCCGCAATTACAAAGAATTTATGATGAAATATGCTATTCATCTTTAGATAGAAAAGTGACAGATTCAGAGTACAAAGTATTCATCCTTCCTTCATTCCTTGCTTCTCTTTCTTTCTTTCCTAAAATGAGAATTTGTTTTGCATAACCATACATATTTGTAATGTGATTTATATATCTTGCTTCTCAATGCTTAATGGAAGGATGGGGGAAAGGAAGAGAATGTGAAGCTGAAAATAAACTAGGAAAAATCAGGAAGAAGATGGAACTTAGGAGCCAGAGAAAAGGAAAGAAGCATTGGATGCATCCAATAAAAATGCAATGTATCATGAAATGAAATGTTTTATTTGAGAAACAGCAAGCCCAGTCTCACTGTGGATCCCAGAATAAGTGGAAGAGAATAAGGTATGAGAAGATTGTTGGGGTAATTTTCTGGCTGAATCTTTAAAATTGGCCAAACTGAGATGATTACTCCTTTTCAGGCTAAGACTTTTTCCTGAGTGGTTTTTCTTGTTGCTTCCGGAGGGTGAAGATCACAATTACTCACAGCAAGGGTGTCAGGAACTGAACCAGTGAACAGGGAAGGAATTCTTTTCCCCTTCTCTCCCTCCCTTACCTTAGCTCTAAGTTTCAAGTGTAAGTGGTAAGTACCAAAAATTTTATCCTTGTGGAGACAGAATTGTAGACAGAGTGATACAGCCATTCAACCTGACAGGGTAACTAGAAGAAACCTGGCACTCTAGTCTTAGGAAGTTTTTGGTCTTGGAACTGAGACTGTGCTCTACAGAGACTGAGTAAACTATGAACCTTTCCCTTCCCAGGAAGTGCTAGAGGGAAAGAAGGATTGAGCCCAATATATTGAGCAAGTAAGTTTGCATATTTTTTATTATTCCTTTATAAGGAACTATTATTATTTTAAATTATTCTTTTAAAAAGCTGATCTGATTTTTAAATGGCTAAATGGAGCTGAAGCCTGGGTGGGGGAAAATCAGGAACACTATCTAAGGGACATGAAGTCAATACTGGTGAAATTATATCCCTGCCAATCACTTGGATTTTTACTGGAGAGCCCCGTGGGACAGGTGAGAAATGTAATACAGCTAGCCTTCTAAGCAGATAGACATCAGGGTATTACATATATTTGGATGGAGGCAATAAGGAACCTCTGGAATTTGTTGAATAGGGGAGAAATGTGGTCAGATCTGAGCTTTAAGAAGATTACCATGTGGAGCTGTGAACTCATCCAACATTTCTGGAAAGAAATTTGCAACTATGTCCGAAGGGCAACAAAAATGTGCAAACCCTTTGATCCAGCAGTACCACTACTGGGTCTATACCCTGAAGAGATGAGGAAAAAGAGTAAAAACATCATCTGAATAAAAATATTCATAGCATCCCTGATTGTGGTGCCAAAGAATTGGACATCAAGTAAATGACCTTCAGTTGGTTAATGGCTTAGGAACTGTGGTATATGTATGTCATGGAACACTACTGTTCTATTAGAAACCAAGAGGGATAGCAATTCAGGGAAGCCTGGAGGGATTTGCACGAACTGATGTTGAGTGAGATGAGCAGAAATTGAAAAACACTGTACACCCTAACAGCAACATGGGGATGATGGTCAACCTTGATGGACACATTCATTTCTTCAGTGCAAGAATCAGGGACAATTTTCAGCTGTCTGCAATGAAGAATATCATCTGTATCCAGATAAAGAACCGTGGAGTTTGAACAAAGTTCAAGGATTATTCACTTTAATTTAGGAAAAAAACTGATATCTTATTCTCTGATCTTGTTATCTCTTATACTTTATGTTTTTTTCCTTGTAGATATGATTTTTCTCTCATCACACTCAATTTGGATCAAAGTACAACTTGGAAACAACGTAATGACTGACAAGTTGCCTTCTATGGGGGTGGGGAGAGGGAAGTAAGATTGGGGGAAAAATTGGAAAACTCAAAATAAATAATAACTTTAATTTTTTTAAAAAAATGTCCTTATCTCTAGATTTTGCCTTAAAAAAGTGATAGCACCCATTCCAAAAAAGAAGAAGATTACCATGGGTAGTTAGTTGACACAGTGGATTGTTGGGGGGTCGGCCCTGACCGCCTGAGTGGATAGAACCTCCCCGAGAGTGAGGTCAGGCCAATCCAAAGAAGACACGGTTCCTTAAGGGGAGCAGTGGCTTCACCTGGTTGGCCTGTGTCGCTTGCTCCAATCGGGTGGTAGGTTCTGCCCTCGGGGCGGATCGGGGTGGCAGCCCAGAACGAACTCCCTATATTAGCCATCACCCTGAGCTATTCGGGGGATCCCTCTGCACCTAATAAAACATATGCCTCCTGAAGACGTGTCTGCCTGAGTCCCTCCTCGCTGATCCGCGGGGGAGGGAAATACCAGGGACGCCTGAAGCAGTGCCCACTGAGGAGCTCACTCGGGAGTCCAGGGAAGAAGACCCCGGACAGAACTGGCCCCCGAACAGGGACACCCGAAGACCCCGCCGAGTGAGGTAAGCCTGTTTAAGTAAAAACAGAAGAGGCAGACACCCTAGGTCCACGGGACACCTAGAGGGAGTAAAGATGGGCAAAGGAATGTCTAAACATTTACAGCCAGAGGATTCAGGAGTATTAGCATGTCAAGTACATGCACTAGTAAAGACTCATGGTATAAGAGTCCGTATAAAAGAATGTAAGGATTGGGTGGAAAAAATATTGGTTGTCTCTCCTTGGGTCTCCCACACCGGCATTGACCCTCAGAAGTGGAGAGTGGTAGGAACTCAAATGTCCTCTTACAACACAGAAAAACCTGGCTTTCTAACGGACACAGACTTTGTAATTTACTCCATGGTGGCCACGGCCCTTGACCCGCAGCCCCCACAAGGAGCCGTGTCCGGAGAAACACAAACAGGACCCTCATTACTGGGGGAACCTGAATGGCCCCCGCCCCCAGATGAGGGGCTTGACGACCGGAGGGAACCAGCCCCCAAATACCCTTGGGAAGAACTGGCTGCTGCGAGTCGATCGCCTGCCCCGGTAAAAAGTGATAGTAAGATTTTAGAACAAAAGGGCAAACATACAGAATGGCAAGGGATCTGCGGACAGGGTGCAGATGGCTGGAGCCACGTGCTGATAACAGGAAAGGAAGGGTCTGGGGTGACCGTCCCCAGACAGGCACCCCGCCGGACTCGTTTACAGCAGGCCATTCATAAGGCTTTGGAGGATGGGGAGGAAGTAGAGGAAGAAGACCTAGACTATCTTACCTCCTCAGCAGCTGCTTACCCAGTATTTGTGCAAAGAGAAAACGGCCAACAAGTTAGAGTTCGCCGCCCAATACCGTACAAATTTATCAAAGATCTCAGAGAGGCAGTCCATAATTATGGGCCAGGATCTGCCTATGTAAAATGGCTCATAAGTTCTAACACTCAGACTGCCGCCTGGCTCCCCATGGATTGGGATGAAACTTTACAAGCGGTGTTAGAGTCATCACATTACACCGCCTGGGCTGCCTACTGGCACAGAGAGGCCAGGCTACAGGCTGAGATCATAGACCCAAATAATTCTGATTTAGTCACTAATCAACTCACTGGATGTGGCCAATTTAACACGGTGGAGGCTCAATTACAACTTTCAGAACCCATTGTTAGGGCAGTACAGATAGCAGGACTGAATGCCCTGAACAAACTGGCTCGAGCAGCCGCGACTCCCCTGCAGCAGCTGAAACAAAGAACTAAGGAGTCTGCTGTAGATTTTATCAGCAGAGTGCAGACTACTGTGGAAGGGAAATTTGGGACAGGAAATGCAGCACAGCCGTTAATCATTCAGTTGATAAAGGGAGGGCTAACTCATTCAAAAGGCTTGCTAGCTACTCTGCCTGCTGACCCCTCCTTAGAGGAGATAATTGATAAGGCCCTAGACGAGGAACCCCCACCCCGGACCCTCTCCAAACCTCTATTAACCTCCTCGTTAATGCTTTACAAACCACAAGCTTAGTGCCTAGATCAAAGGGTAAAGGAAACTGTTTTTGTTGCGGGAAGGCCGGTCACTTTCAAGCTGAGTGCCATAATTCCCAGAAGAGTGCAATGAAGTGCTTTGTCTGTGGTAAACCTGGTCATATAGCAAAGCATTGTAGACAGAAAAATAAGAACCAGAAGTATAGCAATGATGGGCCACAGGGAAATGGGAAGAGGGGTCGGGAAGCCGAGGGCCCGACCCCAGGGCTGATCTATTAAATCCCTCGGTTACTATTCCCCTCTCAGAGAGCACAGAATTGAGCCCATGGACTACGACTACTGTTAAAGCCTCCCCTAGGGACTTCCACCGTTTAGTGATTGGAACTGCTCTCGCTCCCCAGGTCATTGTCCACACACAGCTCCTAAGCCCAGGCCAGACTTCTATAACTGTTACAAATCCCCACCATTACCCAATAGAACTAAAAGGCGGTGAGCCTGTTGCTCTTGCTATTTCCCTCCCCTGGATAGATAAGGATTGGAGAGAGTGTACCAATGAGGACACATTTGTGGCCTGGACACAGGCTATATCAGCCCACCGTCCCACTTTACCACTTATAGTGGAGGGAAGAGAGATTGTAGGTTTAATTGATACAGGTGCTGATGTCTCAGTCATATCCACAAAAGATTGGCAGCCCTGTTGGGAACTTTCAAAAACTCCCCAAGACATCACGGGAGTTTCAGGAGGAACTTTGGCGAAAAAGTCCCTAAGATTTCTAAAATGGAAAAGTGATGATATAGCAGGGATTTTCCGCCCTTTGGTACTTACTATTCCTATGTCCCTATGGGGGAGGGATGTTTTGCAAACTTTGGGCTTGTCTCTAACTACAGACACAGCTTTAAACCACTAGGGGTCACTGGAGGGCCGCAACCCATACCAGTGACGTGGAGATCCGACAAACCGGTTTGGGTAGATCAGTGGCCCCTCACAAAAGAGAAATTACAGGCCCTTGCTAACATAGTACAAGGACTTTTATCGGCTGGACAAGTAGAGCCATCCACCAGCCCATGGAATTCCCCAGTTTTTGTAATCAAAAAGAAAAGTGGGAAATGGAGAATGTTAGTAGATCTAAGAAAAGTAAATGCCACTCTACAACCTATGGGTACCACCCAGCCTGGGTTGCCTTCTCCAGTTGCCATTCCAAAGACTTGGCCCATAACTGTTATAGATATAAAGGATTGTTTTTATAGTATACCCCTTAACCCTGTAGATAGACAGCGCTTTGCCTTTAGTGTACCTGCTGTAAATTATCAAGAACCTGCTCAGCGTTTTCAGTTTAAAGTCCTTCCCCAAGGCATGGCAAACAGTCCCACTCTATGTCAGGTTTATGTTGCACAGATTTTGATGCCCATTAGGCGAGAACACTCGGGAGCCATTATTATTCATTATATGGATGACATATTAATTTCTGCATCCCACCGGACTGTTGTCTCGCTTATTTTACAAAAGATTACCTCAGCCCTAGCAGCATATGGATTACAAGTTGCCCCTGAAAAGATACAAACAGAACCTCCCTACACATATTTAGGACATCAGGTATACAAGGATTTAGTGAAGAAATCTCCTAAGATTGATACAGCTCAAGTTTCTACATTAAATGACTTTCAGAAATTAATTGGTTCAATCCAATGGCTGAGGAATGTAGTTCCTATTTCCAATGATATGATGTATCCATTGTATAATATTTTAAAAGGCTCATCTGATTTGAACTCGCCTCGTACATGGACCCCTGCAGCCATGAAAGCTGTTACTCAGATACAGGACTTAGCATCCACATCAATTGTTACCCGATTAGATCCAGCCGCTCCGGTTTATGTAACTCTGGTGTGTCATCCTTCATTGGGTAAGGCCGGAGTAGTGTTCCAAGTTACAGGTCCTTTACAATGGGTACATTCATCTAAATCCATGAAGTCTATACCCTCCAAGTTTGAAGTGGATGCACAACTCCTTTTGAAAGCAGCGGAAGCTGCAATCACTATTTTTGGTACCATTCCTATGTTACTGCTCCAGGAGGATCCTGCAATACTTACTCATCTAGCACAGAACTCAGAGGAGTAGGCCATGTTATTGTCTATTTATCCCACTTCTCAGGGTCATCCACCTCCCTCATTACGAGGATGGTTGCAACTCCCTTTGAAGTATCCCTCCAACCCTGTAGTTCCTCAGCCAGTACAGGGAGTCAATGTTTTTACGGATGCTACCAAACACCATAGAGCATCTATTTATATTCCAGACAAGAAGATATTGAAGGTGCTACAAACCCCATATACCTCAGCTCAAAAGAATGAATTGCAGGCCATTGTGATAGCCTTAGAACTGTGTGCTTATGAGCCTTTTAACTTAATCACTGATAGCTATTACTGCTTTGTCTTATTGCAACAGTTAGCTCTAGCAGATCTTTCTTTGTCCAACTCTGCAGTCATAGATCTTTTACACCAAGCACAACGGTCTCTCCTACACCGCTCTGACCCCCTCTATGTCTTACATGTCAGATCTCATGTGTCCACTTCTGGCCCAATATACTCAGGGAATGCCATAGCTGACTCGGCTCTCCTTGACCCTGATATCAAAAGTGAGATAGTCATGTATGCAGATCCTTCTATTGTTCATGACACATTTCATCTCCCAGCAAAAACACTTGCATGGCTTTATGGTCTTCCTAAGGAAGAGGCACGTCGCATTGTCCGACAATGCAGGCATTGTGTCCCTTTCCGCCCTGCCCCGCTTGTACATGCCACCAACCCCCGGGGCCTGGCCCCTAATGACATTTGGCAGATGGATGTCACCCACTTTCAGGCCAGCCTGATTCATGTCACTGTGGACACTTTTTCTAACTTTATTATGGCCACTTTGCAGCCTGGTGAGGCTGTACGCCATGTGATAGCTCATTGTCTTCACTGCTTTGCCACCCACGGGATACCTCGGTTGTTAAAAACCGACAACGGCCCGGCCTATACCTCCTCTGCTTTTGCTCGCTTCTGCCACCAATTCGGTGTCACTCATGTTACCGATATCCCTTACAACCCCACCGGTCAAGCCATCGTGGAGCGTGCCAATCAGTCCTTGAAGCGCACTCTCATTAAACAAAAAGGGGGAGTGCGTGGTAGACTCACTGCAGCCCAGGTAGCAACAGCAGTATTCACTAGGAATTATTTGATTGATAATGAACAAGGCATCACCCCTGCCATGAAACAGATGCTGTCAACATCAACACAAACACAAAAACATGATAAAAAAGCACACTCGCAAAGTCCGACCACAGTTTGGTGGAGAGATGAGGAGGGTCGTTGGCACGGCCCTGCACAGGTTAGGGTGTGGGGAAAGGGATTCTTATGTCTCCAAACAGGTGAGGGAACACGCTGGGTGCCCGTCAAATGGACCAGGGCCTGTGAAGAGACGAAGGAAAAGATATCGGAGCAGCACCCTCCGGAGAATTCCTCTTATTCTAATTCCACAGTGCCTTTGCATTCCCTACCACCCTGCCCAGTAGGCCACCGTTCGCAAGTATTCATACCTACGGTACCCTGCTCCACGGGCATCCCAAGACTAGGCCCGCTTGGGCTACCTAACAACACTGAGTTATGGTTTTGGGATGGACAGCAGAACCACACCACGTACACCATGAGACCCTCTCCCACTCCTGTTGCCTTACCGTATGGACAGATGCATCCCGACCTCTGGAAAATAGGAGCGGCCTTAGGGGGTGTGAACGCCCCTTTTCGCCTGTGGCCATGCCCTCGTAATGACAATGCCTGTCATGACTTTTCATTCCAAAAATGGTATAATGTGTTTAAGATTCTTAACAGCTCTTGCCATCAAACCAAGGATGGCACGGACCGCCTGTGTTACCGGCTGAGCGCCACCGCGCACACCCCTCCGGACGCTCTCTTCCTTCTTTGTCCCCCTGCTAACCTGACTATTCAACTAAAAGGGGAGTCCGCTGGTTTACCCCTTTTTAACATCACTTGTACTGACCCGATTTTTACAAATGTTTTACAGTATAATCATACTGGGTAGGCTGTGTTCCTAGCTGTATCCCCTCCCTACCAACTCCTACCTGTCAAAGCAGAAGATTTTGCGTTGTCCCCCGCTGATTCTTTGGTGAAAAAATTGTACCGTGCAGTGTCGGGGGAAAAGTTGTTACGTACCAGGAGGGATGGGATCGGGGATGTTTTGAGTTTGGTGAACTTGGCTGTTGAGATGTATGAGGAATGGCAGATCCAGGAACTAGAGAGTGAGGTGACTATGTTAGCTTCTACTATCCAAACATTCATGACAAACCAGGTCTCCCTCTGGCATTACCAGCAACATGTTGACTCCCTTCTACAGAAGCAAATAGGAGCATTGGAAACAACAGTCCTCTGGTTAGGGGATAGACTGGCCCTTATGGCAGGGTACATGAAACTTCAATGCCATTATAAGTATCAGCCTCTCTGTGTGCTTAATTTGCCTGTAAATATGTCACAGTTCCCATCGGACTGGGGTAGAGTTAAACAGGCGTTACAGGGGGCGATGTTAGCATACAACACCTCCAATGACATCCGCCAATTAGATATGCTGATAGCCCAGCTCAACAACATTTCCTCCCATTTCAGAGCTGAGTGGGATGATCAAGAAGACTCCTTTCTAAAATGGTTTACGGGTGCCCTCCACCTGAGATGGTTGTTTTCCTTCTTGCCGGCTGTAGGAATGTTTATTGTGATTTGTCTTTTTTTCCCATGTATCCTGAAACTATTGTTCTTCATCTTTTCTCGTTCTCTGGAGGCATTGAAAGCGGACCTCCTAGGCCCACGCCATCGCCGGGCTCGGGCAGCCCCTGTGTGATTACTGACCGAGCCGAGCCAGGGGGCTCTGCCCCCCCCATAAGCAGGTGGGGCGCTAATTGTGTTAAACAAAAAGGGGGAGTTGTTGGGGGGTCGGCCCTGACCACCTGAGTGGATAGAACCTCCCCGAGAGTGACGTCAGGCCAATCCAAAGAAGACACGGTTCCTTAAGGGGAGCAGTGGCTTCACCTGGTTGGCCTGTGTCGCTTGCTCCAATCGGGTGGTAGGTTCTGCCCTCGGGGCGGATCGGGGTGGCAGCCCAGAACGAACTCCCTATATTAGCCATCACCCTGAGCTATTCGGGGGATCCCTCTGCACCTAATAAAACATATGCCTCCTGAAGAAGTGTCTGCCTGAGTCCCTCCTCGCTGATCCGCGGGGGAGGGAAATACCAGGGACGCCTGAAGCAGTGCCCACTGAGGAGCTCACTCGGGAGTCCGGGGAAGAAGACCCCGGACAGTGGATAGAACAACTGCTCTGGATTCAGGAGGACCTGAGTTTAAATCTAGTTGCAGATGCTTGATACTTACTAGCTGTGTGACCTTGGGCAAGTCACTTAATCCAATTGCCTTGCAAAAATGGGAAAAATATAACCACGATAGCTGAGTGGGAGAATGGAATGAAGTAGGGAAGAATCTTGAGGCAGGAAAAGCAACTAGCAATCTATTGCAAAATCCAGGCATGAGAATAAAATGAGGGCCTATACTGAGGTTGGCATGATTCAGCTTCTCCAGTAATATGTCCTCTCATATTACTTACAGTTAGTCGAACAATAAATATATTCTTATTTAAAATACTAACAGTAGATTTGCTGAGGGTCTAAAACCTGTGATTTGTAATATCCTCTATCCCCATTGCCACCATTCTGCCAACAGCACTGAAGAAGCCAAAACGGATAATACAGGAATTGAGGCCATATTCTCTTCTCTTCTATTTCTTGAGTTGTCATCACCACCAAAAATTTTCATCACCATAATGCAATTGATGGGATTTGCGATAATCCGAGAAGGATAGAATTTGGGGGCCACTGAAAAGTAAAATAAATTGTGTGCTCTCTGGGATGTTAAAACTGCTCAAGATTTTATTATAAAATATAGCAAAGTAAGCAGGATAACTTTTTCTCTGAAAGGGACAACAAGCACTTTCTGACAGAGTAAATAACAAAAGGCTAGGCATGGCTTCTTGGTAGATAAAGGATGAGAAAGAGAGAGGGATATAGGGAAAGATAGTTAGAGGGAGCTCACTGTGCAAGAGAGAGAGAGAGAGAGAGAGAGAGAGAGAGAGAGAACCCCAGCCATGTGTCATGGGGCCCATGGTGAACCACCAGGGCCTAGCATGGGAGCACATGGCTTGGAAGGAAAGAGAGATGTAGACATCCTGCAGGATCAGAAGATAGAATCAAGTAGAAAAGGAAGAGCCCTGAAAGGTGCTTCCTGTTAAATACCTTGTGTAGGTTGGGAAAGGGAAATCCCTTCCCCCCGACATGACCAGAAGCAAGGTGGAAGTTTGGAAAATAGGGACTAGGAAGGAGGAAACAAGATACAAATTTTACATGAAACAATAAAACAATAAGAGTCAATTTACATCTCAAGATCAAAGAACTTTCCATACCCTTAACAAGATTCCCAGATTTTAATAATATTAAACGATTACAGATTTTGTTTCTGCTGCATTCATAATTCTCTACATCAATATGGCAAACCAACTAGTGAAGTGTCTCTCTGTAATTAGTAAGGATGGCAGTCTGGAAATAGAAAGTCTATTCCCAGGGCCATTCTTGGGAATTTTTCCAGCATCTATCAACATAGCCTTTGACAACCCAGAGTCACTTTCATGCCATACAGAGGCATCACAGTAGGACTTTGTAATATATCAAACAAGAGAAAAAAAATTAAAAACATGGATTACAGGGTAAGATACTAAGAAAGTCTTTGACAAATTATAGTAGTTATTTTGAAATGAACAAATCTAAGAATTAAAGTATCTTTAAAATTTTAAAATCAGAAATTATATTTAATGGACAATCAATGAAAATTTTCCACACAAATATAAACAAAATGTGGGTGTTCATTTTTGCCATTTCTAATATAGAATTTAGTGTGAGGGCTGTCAGAATACTAATGTACTCGATCCCTTTCCACCCAGTAGTATTTGTAGTTGTATCCTTGGTGTGTATCAAAGCTGCATGAAAAATCATGATGGCAGGAACATGTGGAAAGGATCTACAAAGAGCACTTTGAGTATTTTATCTTCAGGCCTAGAAAATGACAGAATGAGATGCAGATAACTTCAGGAGGAATGTTGTCTTCCCTTGAGATTCTGAAGAAATAAAAATGTCAATCACCTAAGTCTAGATAGAGAGTCAAGTAGACCCTTGGTGGAAAGGAAGTGTATCACAGCAACTGTCTGAACAGCCCTCAAGGGCCACTTAATTAGAATTCAGAGGCAAGTTGTGTCTCATGGAAACTCTCAGTGTAGGCCATGTGACAAGTGAAAAGAATAGATCAAAGAATGTGATGTGCTTGGACCAGCTGGTATGAGGTCCAGCTAGTCTGATGCTAAGAGAATAATAGCATTTGCCTGAGGCTTGAGTAGTTTGAATCTAAAAGAGCATAATCCTATATCTGGGAGGCTGAAAGCTAAGAGAACCCTGTCATGAAGTAGCAGCAGGGGAGAAAATAGGGAAGAGAACAAGTTTTCAATAAGCATCTACTGTATGCTGAGAGTTATGCAAATATAATTTCATTTGTTTCTCATAGCAACACAACGAATAGGGGTTAATGTTATGCCAATTTTACAATTGAGGAAACTGAGTTAGATAGAGATTAAGTAATATACCCAGGGTCACACAGCTAGGAAGCTCAAAGTTTGGATTTGAGTCCAGGACTGGCACTGTACAGCTTAGCAACAAGAAGCAAAACTCCCATGCACAAGAATTTTGTTGATATCCTTATGGAAGAAGCTTTGACTATGGAGGTTTTTACAATGAAATCTGTGATTTCATTAGTATAAACTGTTTCCTCTACCACCTGGGATCAGAAGTGAAGGGAATGAGAGAGTAGCTACCGAGAGGTAAAGTGACATTCCCACGATGATACAGTGAACACAGTCTTGCTCTTTCTCCACAGGCTGCCTCTCCACATTGGAGAGATTATTCTAATCAGATAACAATCATAGTGACTTTTTTGGAAGTGCTGAAAGACCAATAAATATAAAAAAAGGAAAAAATAAAAATAGCCAGGAATTGAGGAGCTTCCGCTTCATCAGTAAAGTAATAGGGGCTTTTCATCTTTTGAGAGTGCCAAGAAAACTATGGCCGCCACATTGGCTACAATAGTGCCTGGTAACCTTAACAGTATATGCAATGTATGAAAAGCCATGTCTTATTTAGAAATTTTAAAACTGCAAACTCTATTCTTCAGTGAATTAATTGACATTGCTTGCTGAAAATGTATCAAGAAGATTCTGTAACTCCTTAAAGCAAAGACCAAATTGTCCTTCCCCTGAAAAGAACATGCCTAAAGGTCAATTGGCAGTGGTCCATTATTTAGAAATAAAAGAACTCTCTGATAAGTTCAGTTTCTGCTGGTAGTTTCTTGCAGCTCCTTAACAATATAATCACTGCTTATCATTATTTCCTTTAAACTTCTGGGGAAATCGTTCCTTGGTTTGTTGATATTTTTTGTAACATTTTAGTTCCTAGGACTATAGATAAAAGGTTTCAGTTATTCTGAATGCATTTTGATTCTACGCTCACCATCACATCTAGCCAATCATTGCCTTAGAATCACTGAGAATTGAGAAATTGAAACATCTGTGGCATGTATCAGAGATAACTCATTTTTAGTCAGCATGTGTACCCTTTTCAGAGGATAACTTTCTATTTGCAACTCTCCACTTGCCATCTGGGAACTTCCAGTCCCCATAAGCTGGTGTGCCAAAATATTTAACATTGTTGAAATATATATTGAAAATTTAATCATCTCAAGGCCCAGAAGAATCAGAGAACTCTTTCATTTCCAAAAATAATAGGGAACTATGGGACTCTGGTCTCACCTCAAATACTCCTGAGGTCTCTACATTGAATATACAAAACAAAATCATTAAGATACAATCAGTCAATCAATAACATTTATTAAATGCCTACTGAAGATGATGATTATAATGATATATAAAAGGACAAATGATAGTCCTTGCCTTCAAAGACCTGACAATCTATTGGGGAAGACAACAGTCCAATTGCCAGTCAACTGTAGGATAAAAAAAGAGTAAAAGTATTTAGAGGGAAAGATAATTAGGTCCATTTTTGGTCATTTAGTTTAGGAACATCCAATTTGAGATATCTCTGAAATACTTCGGTAGCCCAGTGGATACAGCACCAACCCTGGAGTCAGGAGGATCTGAGTTCAAATCAGATACTTGATATTTACTAACTGTGTGACCCTGGGGAAATCATTTAACCTCATTGCCGCAGGAAAAAAAAACCTTAAAAAAAAAGAAAAGATGTCTGGAAGACATTTGGCAATGTGAGATTGGAAGTCAGAAGAAAAGTTGGGAAGGAATAAGTAGATTTGAGAATCACTAGCAGAGAGATAGTAATTAAATCTGTGGGAGCTGATGTGATCAACTTCATAACTTCATAACTAGAGAAGAGGAGAGGGCCTAGGACAGAACTTTTAAGGAACCCCCATGGTAAGAGCCCTTGATCTGGATGAGGAAAGAAGAATGAGAAGAAGTCCGATAGATAGAAGCAGAATCAGAAGAGAATGATTTCTTAAAAACCTAGAGGGAAAGGAGTATTACTGAGGAGAAGGTAATCAACACAGTGTCAAAGACTTCAGAGAGATCAGAGCATGAGGATTGAGAAAAGGTCACTGGATTATCATCTACATGAGTTCAGTATGTATGATTTCTTTCTTTCGTACCTGAGTGATGTGGTTTGATTATCACACAATCATTCATGTATAAGGCAAGAAAATAATAAGGAAAAGAGAATCTGATCAATTACCCCTTTTCAGTTATTTCCTCCATGTCCCCAAAGTAACTTAATTTTGTATGGAAAAGGGACTAGTCATCAAAACACCACACCTTTTCTGGTAATGATTAATTTGTGGAGATCATTGTGAGAGCCCTGAGATAGCCCACTTAGCTTTTGGAGTTCCTGGTCTTGGTGAATTTACAACTTCAGTGCTCCCTTCTCCTGACCACTCTACAGAATCCAGAAGAGCCACTAGGTCAATTTTTAGAGAAGACATTTAAGCAGCCATTTCAGCATGCATTTATTAATCATCTGGGGGTAAGGATTTAATTGACTATTATTTGTCACTCTACATTGGGTCCCAAGATAATAGTAGTACACAGAGGACAACTAGGAATCAAAAATTTCCTTCCCTGCATGTTTGGCAGTAGTTTGGGAAGCAATTATTCACCCTGTATTTTATTTTTTTTTCATTTCTGGGTCATATTCTATTTTTTTAGTTTTTGCAAGGCAAATGGAGTTAAGTGGCTTGCCCAAGGCCACACAGCTATGTAATTATTAAGTGTCTGAGGTCGGATTTGAACTCAAGTACTCCTGACTCCAGGGCCAGTTCTCTTTCCACTACATCACCTAGCTGCCCCCTGGGTCATATTCTTTACCATCATCATCCTCATCATCACTACTATTCTCACAAGACCAAAAAAGGAGTCCTGAATAGCTAAGTGTTCTGTTACTGTGAAGGAAGAATGTGAGATGAGATTTTAAGTTTGAATTTTCCTTGGCACATCTTATACACATTGACCTCATAAATACAATCACATGTGGAATGCGATGACAATGCAAGGAGAAAACAGATGAGAAATTTGTAAACCAAACAATTTGACAGACACCCCTTTCAGGGTCCTCAGTATAGTATACTTATGACAGAAACACACAATTTCATTTCAGAATTCGGGCATAGAATTCCGATTATCTGTCATAATTCTATTTTTGAGCATGGATTCTCTGATTGGAACAGAAATATAATTGCATAGAAAAAGAAATGTGATTACATGATTTTAGGTCATGAATATAATTTCAAATGAAGAATGAGGAAAATGAAGAGAAATCCAGAAATTGGAATTTTCCCTGGAACTTTAGTTCAAGTAAGATATTTTTGAAATATTAGTACTTAGAAATTTTAGAAGAAAATGTTTTTATTAGAAGTCAGTTTCAGAATCAGAATTGTGTATCTGAGGAAAGAATGACAAAGCATTGACAAAATTTCAGCTTCAGATTGCTATATCTCAAAGGATATATGCCACTGTACTGTCATCTCAGAAACAGACTGGAAAACAACTTCTGGTTTGGTCTAAATTTTAGCAACCATATTTTTTATAATGGAAGTCAATTAGGAAAACACAGTTCCCTTCAAGAACAATGATCATTTCCCCTTCACTATCAGTTTTAGAAAATAAAATGTGAGTTATGATTTGAAACAGAATTTGCACTGTGTCATTCTAAATGTATTATCACCTCACAAAGAACCTTGACTTGATAAACTCCAAGGAAGTATGACAAAGCAGACTAGAAATTTCAAAATCCAGAAGTTTGGGAATCCTTCGTTTGAGAGACACAAATTTAATACAGATTTGATGGTGCAAACTGAAAACTTCATTGAGAAAACTTTTTTTATAGCATTCAGATTTTCTTATAAGAAGCAGATTTTCGAGCAATTTGTCTCTGATTTGAAGGAAAGTGTTTCTTTGAAAATGCACTATGGAGACAATTTTAAAACGTAAATAGCTTTGCACATCCAAAGAAGGAAATTGAAAAGAATTTTAGATGTCCCAATTTTCTCCTATCTTAAGTGCTAATATCATCTTTGTGAGACATAGGATTGAAGCAACTCAACATTTTTAGTTAAAAATTACATTTTGGAACTCTGATTACTTTCAAGTTTGTGATTTTTGAAAAAAGAATATCAGGCTATGGAAGATGTTTTCAATTCAGACTGCTACACACTAAATGCAGTATGACACAATAAGTTCATGTCTCATATTTACCCACGGACTCAGAATATTCCAAGAAAAGGCAATGGAGACAACAGATGATTTGGTATGACGTAATTCTCAAAGAAACAAAAATTGAAATGGGGAGATATTTAAAAACACCTAGATTAATTCAGGTAATAAATGATTAACTTGTAATTTTCTTTTGTGAAGTGAGTTTTGGAAGAAAGAATGTGAGATGAGATTTTAAGCTGGAATTTTCCTTGCCACTTCATATACTCAATATCCTTACTAATGCTATCTACATGTGGAGTGTAATGAAAGTGCAAGGAGAAATCTGACCAGAAATTTGTAAACCAAACAACTTGGCAGACCCTCCTTTCAGAACAGTGAAGTTCAAATATATACAGCCATGCATAAAGGAAACTGAGACCTCTGAAAAGAGTGACTGAGAAATTGTTTGGCTTACAAATTTGTGCTCTTTTCTCTCATTGCACTCTTTGTGGTCCACATGTGATGGGACTTCATGAGGTCAATGCATTTCCATTGGGCGAAGACAAATTTGAATTTTAAATCCCATCTCATTTTCTGTCTACCAAAAAATCACTTCAGAAAAGAAAATTGCAAGTGAATTATTTTATTTCCTGAATTAATCTATGTGGTCTTAAATATTTACCAATTTCAGTTTCTGTTTGTGTGAGAATAACATCATACCAAATTATATGATGTCTCCATTCCTTTTCTGGGAATATTCTGGGTCCATGGGTCAATAGAAGAATTACATTATGCCATATTGCAGTTGTGGTGTAGTAATCTGAATTAAATACTTCTTCCATGGTCAGATATCTTTTAAAAGATGAGTTTCTGATTGACTTCCTTCAATCCTATGTCTGATAAAGGTGACATTTACAGTTAAGGTAGGATAAAATTGAAAACTCCAAATTTCTTTTCATTTTCCTATTGTGGATTTGAGTGCCATATACTATTTGAAATTTTTATGATAATACATTTTCCAGGAAAGTATTTCCTTCGAATTGGATATTCATTGCTCAAAATCCACTTTTTATAGAAAAATCTGGGTTCCATAAATGTTTTAATCAAGGAAGTTTTGGGTTTCAACCTGAAAGCCTGTATTAAAGTCGTGTCTCCCAACCTAACGATTCCCAAGCTGTGGGATTTTGAAATGTCTAGTCTGTTTTGTTATTCTTCCTTCGAGTTCTACAACTGAAACTTCTTTGTGAGGTGATAATACATTGAGAATGATGCAGTGCAATTTCTCTTCATTTTCCTCATTCTTCTTTTGAAATTAAATTACTGACCTAAAAACCATGTCACCACAAATCTTTTTCCTTGCATTTCCATTTCTATTCTATTCAGAGTCCATGCTCAAAAACAGAATTTAGGCAGAAAATCTGATTTCTAAGGCCGATTTCTGAAATGAAACATCGGGTTTTGTCAGTCATACCTGAAGTAAATTAAGGTTTCAAAAGGAACGTCTGCTAAATTATTTTGTTCTGAAATGTCTGGTCTGTTTTCTTATTCCTGCAATACTGTATGCTACATGAAATGGTGCAGTGCAATGTTAAATAATGATCATTATTCATTCTATTTTATGATATAAAATATGTAATACTAAAATTCTTTGATTTAAAAATCATTGTAGCTGAAATTTAGGCCAAATCAAATGTTTTATTTACTCCTTTCATTTACCTAGGGAATTTCAGAATTTTCGAGTCCATATCTGACATAACAGTATGATGCCACTGAGTTTTAATAAAGTAGTAATTTAAAGTGTAGATGCATGCAGTGCTGACATACTTTCTTCTGAGAATTAATTTTGAATTCGAATCTGAGTTCAAATGAACAATTTTACCTGGAAATATCTGAGATCTAGTAGGCTACATTTCAAAAATGAGTTATTTGTACTTGAGGATAGGGGACAGATCTCAGTTTTGAATTTACATTCATTTTACCCATTCTGAGTATAAAATTAATTTCATGACCTAAAGACATGTCATCACAATCCATTTTCAGGCAAATTCTATTTCTGTTCGGATGAGATAGTTCTTGCGTAAAAACAATGAATTGTGATAGAAATTCTGAAATCTCTGACTGATATCTGAAAGGAAATTTTATCTTTCTGCAGCCATACATAAAGGAAACTGAGGGCTCTGAAAGGAGTATCTGTGAAATTGTTTGGCTTAAAATTTCTGCTCTTTACTCTCATTGTTTTGTCTATGTGTTCCATATGTGATGGGACTTAATGAGGTCAAAGAATTTCCATTGTGCCAAAGGCAATTTATAATTTAAAATCCCATCTCATCTTCTGTCTTCCAAAAACTCACTTCAGAAAAGAAAATTACCTGTGAATCATTTTATTTCCAGAATTAATCTATGGGGTCTCAAATACTTAGCAATTTCACTTTCTGTTTGTTTGAGAATAATGTCATACCAAATGATTTCATGTTTCCATAACTTTTGTGGCAATATTCTGGGTCCATGGAACAATAGAGGAATTACATTATTATGCCATATTGCACTTGTGGTGTAGCAATATGAAATCAATACATCTTCCATGGTCTGATATTTTTTTCAATGATCAGTTTCTGAAAAGGAAGCAGAGTTCCAAAACTTAATTTTTGACTCAAAATATAAAGTTCCTTCAATCCTATATCTTATAAAGGGGGCATTTGCAGTTAAGGCAGGATAAAATTGAAACCTCTAAATTTCTTATCATTTTCCTCCTTTGGATTTGAGAGCCTTTTACTATTTGCAATTTTTATGATAATACATTTTCCAGGAAATTCTTTCCTTCACATCAGAGATTCATTGCTCAAAAATCCACTTCTTATAGGAAAATCTGGATTTCATAAATGTTTTAATCAAGGAAGTTTTGGGTTTCAAGCAGTAAGCCTGTATTAAATTTGCATCTCTCAAACTAAGGATTCCCAAACTGTGGGATTTTGCAATGTCTAGTCTGTTTTGTCATTCTTCCTTCGAGTTCTACAACTGAAACTTCTTTGTGAGGTGATAATACATTGAGAATGACACAGTGCAAATTCTAATTCAACATCGTATCTCACATTCAGTTTTCAAAAACTGAGGATGAAGTGGAAATGATCATTTTTCATTCACTTTCTGGAAGAACCTCTGTGTTCCTCATTGAATTTCACTAAAAAAATTGGTTGTTAAATTCTAGGGCAAAGTTTTTTGACTGTCTGTTTCTGAGATGACAGTACAGTGTCACATAACCTTTGTGATGTATTATTGTGAAATTGAAATTTTCTCATTGCTATGACATTCTTTCTTCACATGCAGTGTTCTGAAATTAAATCTGACTTCAAACAAACAATTTTTCTTCTAAAACTTCAGAGTACTACAATTCAATGTTTCAAAAGTGTCTTATTTGAATTAATGGTCAGGGGAACATTCAGATTTCTGAATTTCTCTTCATTTTCCTCAGTCTGCTTTTGAAATTAAATTACAGACCTAAAACCATGTGATCACAATTCGACTTCATTGCTTTTCTCTTTCTATTCTAATCGGAGAGTCCATGCTTGAAAACAGAATTTTGAAAGAAAATTTGATTTCTAAGGCCCATTTCTGAAATGAAACTTCATGTTTGGTCAGTCATACCTGAAGGAAATTAAGGTCTCAAAAGGAGGGTCTGCCAAATTGTTTGGTTCTCAAATGTCTGGTCTGTTTTCTCATTCCCGCAATACTGTGTACTACGTGCAATGGTGAGGTACAATAATGGATAATGATCATTATTCATTTTATTTCATGATAGAATCTATGTATTACTAAAATTCTTCGATTTAAAAATCATCATAGCTGAAATTTAGGCCAAATCAAATGTTTTATTTACTAATTTTCTTTCACCTAGGAAAATTCAGAATTTTCCAGTCCATATCTGACATAACAGTATGATGCCACTGAGTTTTAGTATAGTAGTATTCTGAAGTGCAAATTGATACAGTGCTGACATTCTTTCTTCTGAGAATCAATTTTGAATTCGAATCTGAGTTCAAACGAACAATTTTACATGGAAAATATCTGAGTTCTAAAAGGCTACATTTCAAAAATGAGTTATTTGAACTTGAGGATAGGGAACACTTCTGAGTTTTTAGTTTTTTAATTTTCTTAAAATTTATTTTTATTAAAGATTTTATTTGAATTTTACAATTTTCCCTCCAGTCTTGCTTTGCTCCCCCCCCCCTTGGAAAGCACTCTGTCAGTCTTTACTTTTTTCCATGTTGTACCTTGATCCAAATTGAGTGTGATGAGAGAGAAATCATATCCTTAAGGAAGAGAAGAGAAGTCTAAGAGGTAACAAGATCAGACAATAAGATATCTGTTTTTTTTCTAAATTAAAGGGAATAGTCCTTGCTCTTTGTTCAAACTCCAAAACTTCTTATCTGTATACAGATGGCACTCTCCTTTGTAGACAGTCCAATATTGTTCCTGATTGTTGCACTGATAGAATGAGCAAGTCCTTCAAGGCTGAACATCACTCCCATGTTGCTTTTAGGGTGCACAGTGTTTTTCTGGTTCTTCTCATCTCACTGCACACCAGTTCATGCAATTCCCTCCAGGCTTCCCTGAAATCCTGTCCCTTCTGGTTTCTAATAGAACAGTAGGGTTCCATGACATTCATATACCACAGTTTGCTAAGCCATTCCCCAATTGAAGGACATTTACTTGATTTCCAATTCTTTGCCAACACAAACAGGGCTGCTGCAAATATTTTTGTACAAGTAATATTTTTACCCTTTTTTCATCATCTCTTTAGGGTATAGACCCAGTAGCGGTATTGCTGTGTCCCAAATTTCCCACAGCCATTCAACAATGAACATTATCCTTCCTGGTCATATTGGCCTGTCTGAGAGGTATGAGTTGGTACCTCAGAGAAGCTTTAATTTGCATTTCTCTAATAATTAATGATTTAGAGCATTTTTCATATGGCTATGGATGGCTTTGATCTCCTCATTTTTTAATTGCCTATGAATATCCTTTGACCAATTGTAAATTGGGGAATGACTTTTTGTTTTAAAAATATGCCTCAGTTCTCTGTATATTTTAGAAATGAGTCTTTTGTCAGGATCATTAGTTGGGAACACTGTTTCCCAATTTACTACATTTCTTTTGACCTTGGTTACATTGGTTTTATCTGTGCAAAAGCTTTATAATGTAATGTAATCGACATTGGATTTTGGTGATGTTCTCCAACTCTTCCTTAGTCATAAACTGCTCCCCTTTCTATAGATCTGACAGGTAGACTAGTCCTTGATCTTCTAACTTTCTTATAGTATTGTTTCTTATGTCTGTGTCCTGTAACTATTTGGATCTTATCTTGGTAAAGGGTGTGAGGTATTAGTCTAATCTTAGTTTCTTCCATACTAACTTCCAATTATCACAGTAATTTTTATTAAAGAGGGACTTTTTATCCCAATGGCCAGACTCTTTGGGTTTATCAAACAGCAGATTACTATAATCATCTCCTGCTTTTACACTTAGTCTGTTCCACTGGTCCATCACTCTATTTCTTAGCCAATACCAAACAGTTTTGATGACTGATGCTTTATAATATAATTTTAGATTAGGTAGGGCTAAGCCACCTTCTTTTACACTATTCTTTATTAAGCTCCTGGCAATTCTTGACATTTTATTTCTTCATGTGAATTTACTTACAATTTTTTCTAACTCATTAAAGTAATTTTTTAGAATTTTGATTGGTAGGGCACCAAACAGATAGTTTACTTTTGGTAGAATTGTCATTTTTATTATATTAGCTCTACCTATCCATGAGCAGTTGATGTTTGCCCAGTTATTTAAATCTGATTTATTTTGCGTGAGAACTGTTTTATAATTGTTTTCAAAAAAGATGCTGAGTCTGTCTTGGCAAAAAGACTCCCAAATATTTTATATTGTCTGAGGTTACATTGAATGGGATTTCTCTTTCTAGCCCTTCCTGCTGTTTCTTGCTAGACATATATAGAAAAGTTGAGGATTTATGAAGGTTTATTTTATAACCTGCAACTATTCAAAAATTGCTAATTGTTTATAGTAGTTTTTTTGGAAGATTTCATGGGATTCTATAGGTACACCATCATGTCATCTGCAAAGAGTGAGAGTTTTGTCTCTTCCTTCCCAATTCTAATTCCTTCAATTTCTTGTTCTTCTCTAATTGCTGATGCTAACATTTCTAATACAATATTGAATAGTAGTGGTGATAATGGGCACCCTTGTTTCTCCCCTGATCTTATTGGAAATGCCTCTAGCCTCTCCCCATTGAATATAATGTTTGTTTATGGTTTCAAATAGATACTGCTAATTATTTTAAGGAACAGTCCATTTTTTCCTACACTCTCTGGTATTTTTAATATGAATGGATGCTGTATTTTGTCAAAAGATGTTTCAGAATCTATTGATATGATCATATGATTTCTGATAGGTTTGTTGTTGATATAATTGAGTGGACTAACAGTTTTCCTAATATTGAACCAACCCTGCATTCCTGGAATAAATACTACTTGATCATAATGTATTATCCTAGTGATGACTTGTTGTAATCGTTTTGCTAAGATTTTATTTAGGATTTTTGCATCTATATTCATCAGGGAAATAGGTCTATAATTTTCTTTCTCTGTTTCAACTCTTCCTGGTTTAGATTACAGTACCATATTGGATTCATAAAAAGAGTTAGGCAGAGCTCCATCTTTCCCTATTTTTCCAAAGAGTTTATATAGGATTGGAACCAATTGTTCCTTAAATTTTTGGGAGAATTCACTTGTGAATCCATCAGGCCCTGGAGATTGTTTTTAGAGAGTTCAATAATGGCTTGTTGAATTTCTTTTCCTGAGATAGGGTTGTTTAGGTATTTAATCTCTTCTTCATTTAACCTGGGCAACTTATATTTTTGTAAATATACATCCATTTCATGTAGGTTACCAAAATTATTGGCATAGAGTTGGGCGAAATAATTTCAAATTATTACTTTAATTTCCTCCTCATTGGTGGTGAGTTCACCTTTTTCATTTATGATACTAGCAATTTGGTTTTCTTCTTTCTTTTTTAATCAAATTGACAGAGGTTTATCAATTTTATTGTTTTTTTCATAATAACAACTTTTGGTTTTATTTATTAATTCAATAGTTTTTTTGCTTTCGATTTTATTAATTTCTCCCTTAATTTTTAGAATTTCTAATTTGGTATTTAATTGGGGATTTTTGATTTGTTCGTTGTCTAATTTTTTTAATTGCATGTTTAGTTCATTGATAGCCTCTTCCTCCAATTTGTTCATGTAAGCATTTAGAGCTATAATATTTCCCCTGAGAGTCTCTTTGAATAAATCCCATAGGTTTTGGTATGTTGTTTCATTATCATTATCTATGATCAAATGTTAATACATTCTATAATTTGTTTTTTGGTCCACTCATTTTTTAAAATGAAGTTATTCAGTTTCCAAATTGTTCTGGGTATATATCTCCTTGGCCCAGTATTGCATATGATTTTTATTGCATTGTGATCTGAGAAACACGTATTAACTATTTCTGCCTTTCTGCAGTTGATCATTAGGTTTTTATGTCCTAGTACATCTTCAATTTTTGTATATGTTCCATGTACTGCAGAGAAAAAGGTATATTCCTTGCTATCCCAATTCAATTTCCTCCATAAGTCTACCATATCTAATTTTTCTAATAATCTATTTACCTCCTTAACTTCTTCATTATTTATTTTATGATTCTATTAATCTATATCTGATAGCAGGAGGTTGAGGTCTCCCACTAGTGGAGTTTTGCTGTGTATGTCTTCATGTAGCTCTTTCACCTTCTCCTCTAAAAATTTGGATGCTGTCCCAATGGGTGCATATATATTCAGGATTGAAATGACTTTATTGTCTATGGTAAATTTTAGGAGGATAAAGTTTCCTTCCTTAACTCTTTTAATGCTATCTATTTTTGTTGCTGCTTTGTCTGAGATAAGGATTGCTACCCCTGCTTCTTTTTACTTCAGCTGAAGCATAATGTATTTTGCTCCAGCCTTTTTCCTTTACTCTATATGTATCTCTCTCCTGCAAATGAGTTTCTTGTAAACAGCATATTGTATGATTCTGGTTTTTAATCCACTCTGCTATTTGCTTATGTTTTAAGGGAGAGTTCATCCCATTCTCATTCAAGGTTATCATTACTAATTCTTTATTGTCCTCCATGATATCTTCCCTCTGTTTGTATTTTCCCCCTTCCCTCCCTTTATCCATATTCCCCAGTCTTTTGTTTCTGAAAACCACCCCCTTCAGTGTGTTTGCCCTCCTATATCACACCCTCCCCTTTCTTTCTCCTTTCCCTTTTTCCCTTTTCCCTTCCCTTCCTTTTGTTATTTCCCCTTATTTCCCCCACTCCCCTTCCCTTTCTCTGTCCCCCCTCCCCTTTTCCCCTTTTAATACTTGAAAACTTAGATGTTTTATAAGTTAACTGAGTATGTGTAAGTTGACTTTAAGCCAAGTCTGATGAGAAGAAGATTCAGGTGTTTCTTCTCTGCTCCCTTCTTCCCCTCTATTACCATAGGTTTTCTGTACCTCTTAGTGTAATGAGATTTACTCCATTCAATCCCCTCCCTCCTCCAGTCTCTTTCCTGTCCCCCTTTTTAAGGAGGTAGTATATTTTAGATCATTCTATATAAGTCATAGAGAATTCTGAGTCTCTGTCCCTTCTAGTTCAGTATATTCTATCGAACAGAGTCAAAATTCATGAGATTTATTAGAGTCTTTCTCCCAAGTGGGTTAAAGCCAGTTACATCCCAGTAGATAGCAGTCTCATGGATAGGTCATGAATGCCCATCATTTCTGGCTAGGTGTATTCTCTCTATTAGAGTTACAATTCTCAAGATTTATGAGAATCTTTCCCCCCACCCCACATGCTGGCATATAGCCAGTTTCAACTTACTGGATTGCATTTTTTTCCTTTTACGGCCCCCTGTTTTTTTCCCTGTTCATGTGTCTCTTGAACCTCCTGTTTGTTGTCCAGATTTTCTGGTTATCTCTGGGCTTTTCATCAGAAATTTATGTAGTTCTTCCAGTCTGTTAAATGTCCATCTTTTTTCCCTAGAAGAGAAGGCTCAAATTTGAAGGAAAGTAGATTCTTGGCTGCATTCCAAGCTCCCTTGCTCTTCAAAATAACTCATTCCAGGCCCTTCAATCCCTTAATGTTGATGCAGCCAGGTCCTGAGAGATCCTTACTGTGGCTGCTTGATATTTAAATTGTTTCTTTCTGGCTGCTCGCAGGATTTTCTCTTTTATCTGATAGTTCTGGAGTTTGGCCACAACATTCTTTGGTGTTTTCATTTTAGGATTTTATCTGGTGGAGATTGATGTACTCTTTCAACAACTACTTTGCCCTCTGATTCCATGATATCAGGGCAGTTTTCTATCACTAGATCCTGCAATATTAAGTTCAGGCTTTTTTTCTCTTCAATGTTTTCAGGAAGTCCTATAATTTTCAGGTTGCCCCTCCTCAATCTATTCTCGGGGTCAGTGGTTTTGCTGATGAGGTATTTTACATTTGCTGCTATTTTTTCTATTTTTTTATTTTGTTTAATTGACTCTTGCTGTCTCATGGAGTAATTAGTTTCTGTAGCCTCCATTTTTTTGGGGGGGGAAGAGTTTTCTTTATTAACCTTTTGCAACTCCTTTTCCAATTGGTCAATTCTACTTTTGAAAGAGCTTTCCATTTGACCAATTGAGGTTTTGAGAGAATTAATTTCTTTTTGCATGTGTCCATTTGAGGATCTGAGAGAATTATTCTCATTTTGTATTTGTCCAGTTGAGGATCGGAGAGATTTATGCTCATTTTGTATTGGCTCAATTGATGCTGTGAGAGATTTATTCTCATTTTTTAATTGTCCAGTTGATGATATGAGAGATTAATTCTGAAATGAAATTTTAGGTTTTTACAGTCAAGCATATTGGAATGTGAGATCTCTAAAAGGATGGCCTACCAAATAGATTGAATTGAAGATTTCTGGACTGTTCTGTCATGGCACTGTCATCGCATTCCACATGAGATGGGAATGCATGAGCTCCATGCATTTATGATGTGCCATGGCACATTCGATTTTAAAACCTCATCTCACATTCTGTGTTCCCAAACTCATTTCACCGATGAAAATAAAAAATTTATCATATTTTTTCTGATTTTAAACTATATGTGTTCTTAAATATTACTCAGTTTCAATGTCTATTTGTTTGTGAATAAGCTCTCCCACCAAAGCCTGTCATGCCTGTATTTCCTTTCCTTCAAAGTTTTTTAATTGGTTAGTCAATAAAAGACACGATCTTCTACAATCATATTGACATTGTAGTGTAGCAATAGGGATTGACTGCATCTTCCAAGGTCTGATATTCTTTTTAAAATGATTAAATTTTGAAAAGGAATCTTAGGACCTCAAATTAATTTTTACTCAAACTGTTGACTTCCTTCAGTACAATGTCTGATAAAAGTGAAATTTTCAGTTAAGGTACGAGGGAATTGGGAACTCTAAATAAATTTTCATTGTCCTGCTTTGGATTTGCAGTGCAATGTACTATGAAAAATTGTCGTCATAAAGTATTTTCAAGGAAATACTTTCAGTTGAAACAGAGATTTGTTGTTCCAAAATCACTTATTATAGGAAAATCTGAATATTATAAAAGGTTATATGAATGAAATTTTAGGTCTCATTCCTATACCAGTATTAAATTTGAGTCTCCCCAGGAAACGATAACTAAGCAGCTGAATTTTGTAATTTCTAGTCTGTTCCGTCATTCAGCATCTGAGTACAGCAAGCTCAGCTTCTTGGTGAGGGGATAACACATTTAGTATTCCAAATTGCAACTTTTAATTGAACACGTTGCCTCACGTTCTATTTTGATAACCTGATACTGAAGTGGAAATGATCATTGTTCACTGTAGTCCGTGAAGGAGAATCTGTGTTCCTAAATGAATTCCAAGGAAACGAATTTGCTTGTTGATTTTCAGGGCAAACCGCTAGTCATTCTCTATTCGGTTTCTGTGATGGCACTACATTGTCACATGTGCTTTGGGATGCAGCATGCTAAAGTTGATATTTTCTAAATGCTATGAGGTTCTTTCTTCAATCACAGTATTCTGAAATTGAATCTGACTTAAAAAGCAATTTTTCCTCGTAAAAATTCGGAGTATTAAAACGTAATATTTCAAAACTTATTAATTTCAAATAAGGTCAGCGGAACCTAGAGATATCTGAATTTCACTGCATTTTACTCATTCTGCTTTTGAAATCAAATCCATGACCTAAACTTATATCATCCCTATTCTTTTTCATTGCAATTCTGTTTCTGTTCTAATCAGAGATTCCCTGCTTAACTTTCAAATTGTGATGGAAATACTGAATTCCATAGCCGAATCCTGAAATGAAATTTCAAGTTTGGTCAGTCATGCCTGATGCAAATTAGGGTCTCACAAGGAGGGTCTCCCTAATTGTTTCATTCTGAAATGTTTTCTCTGTTTTCTCATTCATCTGTCATCATATTCACCGTACAACAGTGCTGTGCAATAATGATCAATGATCATTATTGACTCTATATCCTGAGAGAAACTATGCATTACTAAAAGACATCTATTTAAGAAAACATCATTGCTGCAATTTCAAACAAACAAGAAGTTCTATACACTAAATTCCTTTTATTTGGGAGTATTCATACTTCTGCAGCCCATAGCTGAAATGACTGTACCATGTCATTTAGATTTTATAAAAATTTACTGAGAGATGACATTCTAATTTCAAAACCTAAATCTGAATTTGAATCTGTTTTGAAACAAAATTTTTTATTCCTGGAAAGTTTCTGAGTACTAAAAGGCTATGCTCAAAATCCCGTATTGGAACTTAAGGGTAGGATTACTCCTGATTTTTGAGTTTCCATTCATTTTTGTCATTCTGAGTATAAAATTAAATTGATGACTTAAAATCATGTCATCTCAATCCTTTTTTTGGCAAATTCCTTTCCGGTTCAAATTACATACTTCAAACTCAAAAAGCGAATGGTGCTAGAAAACATGAAATTCATGACTGAATTCTGAAAGGAAATTTTATATTTTGAAAGCCATGCATATTGGAAACTGATGTCCCTAAAAGGAGGGACTATGAACTTAATAGGTTTGTAGAACTCTGCCCTGTTCTGCCATTGCACTGTCATAGCATTCCAATTGTGATGGGTCTTCTTCAGTTCAATGCATTTTTGATGTGACAAGGCACATTCGATTTTAAAACCTCATCTCATATGCTATGTTTTCATACTCATTTCAGCTAAGAAAATAACAAATTAATCATTTTATATCCTGAAATTAATCGATGTGTTCTTAAATATCACTCAATTTCAATTTCTCTTTGTTTGTGAATAAGCTCTAACACCAAATCATTCCATGCCTCTATTTGCTTTTCTTCAAATTTTCTTAAAAGGTGGGTCAATACAAGACATGACCTTTTACAATCATATTGAATTTGTGGTTAAACAAAAGGCATTCACTACATATACCATAGTCTGATATTCTTTTTTCAATGATCAAATTCTAAAAAGGAATCTGAGTTCCAAAACATAATTTTTAACCAAACTGTGGGGCCCCTTCAGTCCAATTTCTGAAAAAAGGGACATTTGCAGTTAAGGTAGCAGGAAACTGCGAACTCTAGATTTCTTTGCATTCTACTCCTTTGGATTTTCAGTGCGATATACTATTAAAAATTGTCATCATAAAGCATTTCCAAGGAAATACTTTCCTTTAAACGGAGATTCATTTATTGAAAATCCATTTATTTTAGGAAAATCTGAACACCATAAAAATTTATATGAATGTAGTTTTAGATTTCATTCATTAAACCAGTATTAAATTTCCGTCCGATACACAAAGGATTCCTAAACAGGTGAAACTTGTAATTTCTAGTCTGGTCTGTCATTCATCCAATGAGTACTGCAAGTGCAATTTATTGGTGTGCAAATAGCACATTTAGAAGGACACAGTGCAAATTTTAAGTAAACTGTGTGCTTCACATTCTATTTTCAAAATCTTATAATGAAATCCAAATGATTGTTGTTCATTCTGTTTCTTGAAGTAAAGTGTGTGTTGCTAATTGAATTCCAATAAAACGAATATGGTTGTTGAAATTCAGGCCAAACCAGAAGTCATTCTCTAGAGGCATTTCTGAGATGGCAGTACATTGTCACCTATCCTTTATGTTTTAGTGGTCTGAAGTTGAAATTTTCTGAATGCTTTGCAGTTCCTTCATCAAATACAATATTCGGTAATTGAATCTGACTTCAAAAAACAATTGTTCTTGTATAAACTCTGAGTACTAAAATGCAATGTTTCAAAACTTTCTTATTTGAACTAAACTTCAGAGGAACCTTGAGGTTTCAGAATTTCACTACTTTTTGGTCATTCTGCCTTTGAAATGAAATCCAAGACCTAAAATCTTGTCATCACAATTCTTTTTAAATACAATTCTGTTTCTGTTCGGGACAGAGAATCCATGCTCAAAAATAGATTTTTGAACCAAATTCTGATAATTATATCTGATTTCTGAAATGAAAATTCATCTTTGGTCAGTCATACCTCAGGAAATTAAGGTCTCAAAAGGAGAGTCTGCTTAATTGTTTCATTCTCAAATGTCTGGTCTGTTTTCTCATTCATCTGTTATTGCGTTCAATGTGCAATGATGCTGTACATTAATGAACAATGATCAGTATTGATTTTACTTCCTGAGAGGAACTATGCACTACTAAAACATTTTGAATTAAGAAAACATCTTTGCTGAAATTCCACAAAAAACAGAATGTCGATTCACTAAATTTCTTTCCATTGGGAGCATTGTTAGTTCTCTAGTCTGTATCTGACATGACTGTACCATGTTATTTAGATTTAATAAAAATTTCCTCAGAGTTGTCATTCTTATTGATGAGACTAAATCTGAATTTTAATCTGTTTTCAAGCAACATTTTTTCCTGGAAAAGTTCTGAATACTAAAAGGCTATGTTTCAAAAGTGAATGGTTGTTACTTAGCTTTAGGGTCAATCCTGATTTTTGAGTTTCTGTACATTTTCATCATTCTGAGTATAAAATAAATTTGTGACCTAAAATCATGTCATCTCAATTCTTTTTCATGCAAATTCTGTTTCTGTTCAAGTAAGATATTTCATGCTCAAAAACAGAATGGTGACTGAAAAGCTGAATATTATGACTGAATTCTGAAATGAAATTTTAGGTTTTTACAGTCAAGCATATTGGAATGTGAGATCTCTAAAAGGAGGGCCTACCAAATTGATTGATTTGAAGATTTCTGGACTGTTCTGTCATGGCACTGTCATCGCATTCCACATGAGATGGGAATGCATGAGCTCCATGCCTTTATGATGGGCCATGGCACATTCGATTTTACAACCTCATCTCACATTCTGTGTTCCCAAAATTATTTCACCGAAGAAAATAAAAAATTAATCATACGTTTTTTCCTGATTTTAAGCTATGTGTTCTTAAATATTACTAAGTTTCAATGTCTGTTTGTTTGTGAATAAGCTCTCCCACCAAAGGATTTCATGCCTGCATTTCCTTTTCTTCAAAGTTTCTTAATTGGTTAGTCAATAAAAGACATGATCTTCTACAATCATATTGACATTGTAGTGAAGCAATAGGGATTGGCTGCATCTTCCAAGGTCTGACATTTTTTTTAAAATGATTAAATTTTGAAAAGGAATCTTAGGACCTCAAATTAATTTTTACTCAAACTGTTGACTTCCTTCAGTACAATGTCTGATAAAAGTGAAATTTGCAGTTAAGGTATGAGGGAATTGGGAACTCTAAATAAATTTTCATTTTCCTGCTTTGGATTTGCAGTGCAATGTACTATGAAAAATTGTCGTCATAAAGTATTTTCAAGGAAATACTTTCAGTCGAAACAGAGATTTGTTGTTCCAAAATCACTTATTATAGGAAAATCTGAATATTATAAAAGGTTATATGAATGAAATTTTAGGTCTCATTCCTATACCAGTATTAAATTTGAGTCTCCCCAGGAAACGATAACTAAGCAGCTGAATTTTGTAATTTCTAGTCTGTTCCGTCATTCAGCATCTGAGTACAGCAAGCTCAGCTTCTTGGTGAGGGGATAACACATTTAGTATTCCAAATTGCAACTTTTAATTGAACACGTTGCCTCACGTTCTATTTTGATAATCTGATACTGAAGTGGAAATGATCATTGTTCACTGTAGTCCGTGAAGGAGAATCTGTGTTCCTAAATGAATTCCAAGGAAACGAATTTGCTTGTTAATTTTCAGGGCAAAACGCTAGTCATTCTCTATTCGGTTTCTGTGATGGCACTACATTGTCACATGTGCTTTGGGATGCAGCATGCTAAAGTTGATATTTTCTAAATGCTATGAGGTTCTTTCTTCAATCACAGTATTCTGAAATTGAATCTGACTTAAAAAGCAATTTTTCCTCGTAAAAATTCGGAGTATTAAAACGTAATATTTCAAAACTTATTAATTTCAAATAAGGTCAGCGGAACCTAGAGATATCTGAATTTCACTGCATTTTACTCATTCTGCTTTTGAAATCAAATCCATGACCTAAACTCATATCATCCCTATTCTTTTTCATTGCAATTCTGTTTCTGTTCTAATCAGAGATTCCCTGCTTAACTTTCGAATTGTGATGGAAATACTGAATTCCATAGCGGAATCCTGAAATGAAATTTCAAGTTTGGTCAGTCATGCCTGATGGAAATTAGGGTCTCACAAGGAGGGTCTCCCTAATTGTTTCATTCTGAAATGTTTGCTCTGTTTTCTCATTCATCTGTCATCATATTCACCGTACAACAGTGCTGTGCAATAATGATCAATGATCATTATTGACTCTATTTCCTGAGAGAAACTATGCATTACTAAAAGACATCTATTTAAGAAAACATCATTGCTGCAATTTCAAACAAACAAGAAGTTCTATACACTAAATTCCTTTTATTTGGGAGTATTCATACTTCTGCAGCCCATAGCTGAAATGACTGTACCATGTCATTTAGATTTTATAAAAATTTACTGAGAGATGGCATTCTAATTTCAAAACCTAAATCTGAATTTGAATCTGTTTTCAAACAACATTTTTTATTCCTGGAAAGGTTCTGAGTACTAAAAGGCTATGCTCAAAATCCCTTATTGGAACTTAAGGGTAGGATTACTCCTGATTTTTGAGTTTCCATTCATTTTTGTCATTCTGAGTATAAAATTAAATTGATGACTTAAAATCATGTCATCTCAATCCTTTTTTGGCAAATTCCTTTCCTGTTCAAATTACATACTTCAAGCTCAAAAAGCGAATGGTGCTAGAAAACATGAAATTCATGACTGAATTCTGAAAGGAAATTTTATATTTTGAAAGCCATGCATATTGGAAACTGATGTCCCTAAAAGGAGCGACTATGAACTTAATAGGTTTGTAGAACTCTGCCCTGTTCTGCCAATGCACTGTCATAGCATTCCAATTGTGATGGGTCTTCTTCAGTTCAATGCATTTTTGATGTGACAAGGCACATTCGATTTTAAAACCTCATCTCATATGCTCTGTTTTCATACTCATTTCAGCTATGAAAATAACAAATTAATCATTTTATATCCTGAAATTAATCGATGTGTTCTTAAATATCACTCAATTTCAATTTCTCTTTGTTTGTGAATAAGCTCTAACACCAAATCATTCCATGCCTCTATTTGCTTTTCTTCAAATTTTCTTAAAAGGTGGGTCAATACAAGACATGACCTTTTACAATCATATTGAATTTGTGGTTAAACAAAAGGCATTCAGTACATATACCATAGTCTGATATTCTTTTTTCAATGATCAAATTCTAAAAAGGAATCTGAGTTCCGAAACATAATTTTTAATCAAACTGTGGGGCCCCTTCAGTCCAATTTCTGAAAAAAGGGACATTTGCAGTTAAGGTAGCAGGAAACTGCGAACTCTAGATTTCTTTGCATTCTACTCCTTTGGATTTTCAGTGCGATATACTATTAAAAATTGTCATCATAAAGCATTTCCAAGGAAATACTTTCCTTTAAAACGGAGATTCATTTATTGAAAATCCATTTATTTTAGGAAAATCTGAACACCATAAAAATTTATATGAATGTAGTTTTAGATTTCATTCATTAAACCAGTATTAAATTTCCGTCCGATACACAAAGGATTCCTAAACAGGTGAAACTTGTAATTTCTAGTCTGGTCTGTCATTCATCCAATGAGTACTGCAAGTGCAATTTATTGGTGTGCAAATAGCACATTTAGAAGGACACAGTGCAAATTTTAAGTAAACTGTGTGCTTCACATTCTATTTTCAAAATCTTATAATGAAATCCAAATGATTGTTGTTCATTCTGTTTCTTGAAGGAAAGTGTGTGTTGCTAATTGAATTCCAATAAAACGAATATGGTTGTTGAAATTCAGGCCAAACCAGAAGTCATTCTCTAGAGGCATTTCTGAGATGGCAGTACATTGTCACCTATCCTTTATGTTTTAGTGGTCTGAAGTTGAAATTTTCTGAATGCTTTGCAGTTCCTTCATCAAATACAATATTCGGTAATTGAATCTGACTTCAAAAAACAATTGTTCTTGTATAAACTCTGAGTACTAAAATGCAATGTTTCAAAACTTTCTTATTTGAACTAAACTTCAGAGGAACCTTGAGGTTTCAGAATTTCACTACTTTTTGGTCATTCTGCCTTTGAAATGAAATCCAAGACCTAAAATCTTGTCATCACAATTCTTTTTAAATACAATTCTGTTTCTGTTCGGGACAGAGAATCCATGCTCAAAAATAGATTTTTGAACCAAATTCTGATAATTATATCTGATTTCTGAAATGAAAATTCATCTTTGGTCAGTCATACCTCAGGAAATTAAGGTCTCAAAAGGAGAGTCTGCTTAATTGTTTCATTCTCAAATGTCTGGTCTGTTTTCTCATTCATCTGTTATTGCGTTCAATGTGCAATGATGCTGTACATTAATGAACAATGATCAGTATTGATTTTACTTCCTGAGAGGAACTATGCACTACTAAAACATTTTGAATTAAGAAAACATCTTTGCTGAAATTCCACAAAAAACAGAATGTCGATTCACTAAATTTCTTTCCATTGGGAGCATTGTAAGTTCTCTAGTCTGTATCTGACATGACTGTACCATGTTATTTAGATTTAATAAAAATTTCCTCAGAGTTGTCATTCTTATTGATGAGACTAAATCTGAATTTTAATCTGTTTTCAAGCAACATTTTTTCCTGGAAAAGTTCTGAATACTAAAAGGCTATGTTTCAAAAGTGAATGGTTGTTACTTAGCTTTAGGGTCAATCCTGATTTTTGAGTTTCTGTACATTTTCATCATTCTGAGTATAAAATAAATTTGTGACCTAAAATCATGTCATCTCAATTCTTTTTCATGCAAATTCTGTTTCTGTTCAAGTAAGATATTTCATGCTCAAAAACAGAATGGTGACTGAAAAGCTGAATATTATGACTGAATTCTGAAATGAAATTTTAGGTTTTTACAGTCAAGCATATTGGAATGTGAGATCTCTAAAAGGAGGGCCTACCAAATTGATTGATTTGAAGACTTCTGGACTCTTCTGTCATGGCACTGTCATCACATTCCACATGTGATGGGAATGCATGAGCTCCATGCCTTTATGATGGGCCATGGCACATTCGATTTTACAACCTCATCTCACATTCTGTGTTCCCAAAATTATTTCACCGAAGAAAATAAAAAATTAATCATACGTTTTTTCCTGATTTTAAGCTATGTGTTCTTAAATATTACTAAGTTTCAATGTCTGTTTGTTTGTGAATAAGCTCTCCCACCAAAGGATTTCATGCCTGCATTTCCTTTTCTTCAAAGTTTCTTAATTGGTTAGTCAATAAAAGACATGATCTTCTACAATCATATTGACATTGTAGTGAAGCAATAGGGATTGGCTGCATCTTCCAAGGTCTGACATTTTTTTTAAAATGATTAAATTTTGAAAAGGAATCTTAGGACCTCAAATTAATTTTTACTCAAACTGTTGACTTCCTTCAGTACAATGTCTGATAAAAGTGAAATTTGCAGTTAAGGTATGAGGGAATTGGGAACTCTAAATAAATTTTCATTTTCCTGCTTTGGATTTGCAGTGCAATGTACTATGAAAAATTGTCGTCATAAAGTATTTTCAAGGAAATACTTTCAGTCGAAACAGAGATTTGTTGTTCCAAAATCACTTATTATAGGAAAATCTGAATATTATAAAAGGTTATATGAATGAAATTTTAGGTCTCATTCCTATACCAGTATTAAATTTGAGTCTCCCCAGGAAACGATAACTAAGCAGCTGAATTTTGTAATTTCTAGTCTGTTCCGTCATTCAGCATCTGAGTACAGCAAGCTCAGCTTCTTGGTGAGGGGATAACACATTTAGTATTCCAAATTGCAACTTTTAATTGAACACGTTGCCTCACGTTCTATTTTGATAATCTGATACTGAAGTGGAAATGATCATTGTTCACTGTAGTCCGTGAAGGAGAATCTGTGTTCCTAAATGAATTCCAAGGAAACGAATTTGCTTGTTAATTTTCAGGGCAAAACGCTAGTCATTCTCTATTCGGTTTCTGTGATGGCACTACATTGTCACATGTGCTTTGGGATGCAGCATGCTAAAGTTGATATTTTCTAAATGCTATGAGGTTCTTTCTTCAATCACAGTATTCTGAAATTGAATCTGACTTAAAAAGCAATTTTTCCTCGTAAAAATTCGGAGTATTAAAACGTAATATTTCAAAACTTATTAATTTCAAATAAGGTCAGCGGAACCTAGAGATATCTGAATTTCACTGCATTTTACTCATTCTGCTTTTGAAATCAAATCCATGACCTAAACTCATATCATCCCTATTCTTTTTCATTGCAATTCTGTTTCTGTTCTAATCAGAGATTCCCTGCTTAACTTTCGAATTGTGATGGAAATACTGAATTCCATAGCGGAATCCTGAAATGAAATTTCAAGTTTGGTCAGTCATGCCTGATGGAAATTAGGGTCTCACAAGGAGGGTCTCCCTAATTGTTTCATTCTGAAATGTTTGCTCTGTTTTCTCATTCATCTGTCATCATATTCACCGTACAACAGTGCTGTGCAATAATGATCAATGATCATTATTGACTCTATTTCCTGAGAGAAACTATGCATTACTAAAAGACATCTATTTAAGAAAACATCATTGCTGCAATTTCAAACAAACAAGAAGTTCTATACACTAAATTCCTTTTATTTGGGAGTATTCATACTTCTGCAGCCCATAGCTGAAATGACTGTACCATGTCATTTAGATTTTATAAAAATTTACTGAGAGATGGCATTCTAATTTCAAAACCTAAATCTGAATTTGAATCTGTTTTCAAACAACATTTTGTATTCCTGGAAAGATTCTGAGTACTAAAAGGCTATGCTCAAAATCCCTTATTGGAACTTAAGGGTAGGATTACTCCTGATTTTTGAGTTTCCATTCATTTTTGTCATTCTGAGTATAAAATTAAATTGATGACTTAAAATCATGTCATCTCAATCCTTTTTTGGCAAATTCCTTTCCTGTTCAAATTACATACGTCAAGCTCAAAAAGCGAATGGTGCTAGAAAACATGAAATTCATGACTGAATTCTGAAAGGAAATTTTATATTTTGAAAGCCATGCATATTGGAAACTGATGTCCCTAAAAGGAGCGACTATGAACTTAATAGGTTTGTAGAACTCTGCCCTGTTCTGCCAATGCACTGTCATAGCATTCCAATTGTGATGGGTCTTCTTCAGTTCAATGCATTTTTGATGTGACAAGGCACATTCGATTTTAAAACCTCATCTCATATGCTCTGTTTTCATACTCATTTCAGCTATGAAAATAACAAATTAATCATTTTATATCCTGAAATTAATCGATGTGTTCTTAAATATCACTCAATTTCAATTTCTCTTTGTTTGTGAATAAGCTCTAACACCAAATCATTCCATGCCTCTATTTGCTTTTCTTCAAATTTTCTTAAAAGGTGGGTCAATACAAGACATGACCTTTTACAATCATATTGAATTTGTGGTTAAACAAAAGGCATTCAGTACATATACCATAGTCTGATATTCTTTTTTCAATGATCAAATTCTAAAAAGGAATCTGAGTTCCGAAACATAATTTTTAATCAAACTGTGGGGCCCCTTCAGTCCAATTTCTGAAAAAAGGGACATTTGCAGTTAAGGTAGCAGGAAACTGCGAACTCTAGATTTCTTTGCATTCTACTCCTTTGGATTTTCAGTGCGATATACTATTAAAAATTGTCATCATAAAGCATTTCCAAGGAAATACTTTCCTTTAAAACGGAGATTCATTTATTGAAAATCCATTTATTTTAGGAAAATCTGAACACCATAAAAATTTATATGAATGTAGTTTTAGATTTCATTCATTAAACCAGTATTAAATTTCCGTCCGATACACAAAGGATTCCTAAACAGGTGAAACTTGTAATTTCTAGTCTGGTCTGTCATTCATCCAATGAGTACTGCAAGTGCAATTTATTGGTGTGCAAATAGCACATTTAGAAGGACACAGTGCAAATTTTAAGTAAACTGTGTGCTTCACATTCTATTTTCAAAATCTTATAATGAAATCCAAATGATTGTTGTTCATTCTGTTTCTTGAAGGAAAGTGTGTGTTGCTAATTGAATTCCAATAAAACGAATATGGTTGTTGAAATTCAGGCCAAACCAGAAGTCATTCTCTAGAGGCATTTCTGAGATGGCAGTACATTGTCACCTATCCTTTATGTTTTAGTGGTCTGAAGTTGAAATTTTCTGAATGCTTTGCAGTTCCTTCATCAAATACAATATTCGGTAATTGAATCTGACTTCAAAAAACAATTGTTCTTGTATAAACTCTGAGTACTAAAATGCAATGTTTCAAAACTTTCTTATTTGAACTAAACTTCAGAGGAACCTTGAGGTTTCAGAATTTCACTACTTTTTGGTCATTCTGCCTTTGAAATGAAATCCAAGACCTAAAATCTTGTCATCACAATTCTTTTTAAATACAATTCTGTTTCTGTTCGGGACAGAGAATCCATGCTCAAAAATAGATTTTTGAACCAAATTCTGATAATTATATCTGATTTCTGAAATGAAAATTCATCTTTGGTCAGTCATACCTCAGGAAATTAAGGTCTCAAAAGGAGAGTCTGCTTAATTGTTTCATTCTCAAATGTCTGGTCTGTTTTCTCATTCATCTGTTATTGCGTTCAATGTGCAATGATGCTGTACATTAATGAACAATGATCAGTATTGATTTTACTTCCTGAGAGGAACTATGCACTACTAAAACATTTTGAATTAAGAAAACATCTTTGCTGAAATTCCACAAAAAACAGAATGTCGATTCACTAAATTTCTTTCCATTGGGAGCATTGTATGTTCTCTAGTCTGTATCTGACATGACTGTACCATGTTATTTAGATTTAATAAAAATTTCCTCAGAGTTGTCATTCTTATTGATGAGACTAAATCTGAATTTTAATCTGTTTTCAAGCAACATTTTTTCCTGGAAAAGTTCTGAATACTAAAAGGCTATGTTTCAAAAGTGAATGGTTGTTACTTAGCTTTAGGGTCAATCCTGATTTTTGAGTTTCTGTACATTTTCATCATTCTGAGTATAAAATAAATTTGTGACCTAAAATCATGTCATCTCAATTCTTTTTCATGCAAATTCTGTTTCTGTTCAAGTAAGATATTTCATGCTCAAAAACAGAATGGTGACTGAAAAGCTGAATATTATGACTGAATTCTGAAATGAAATTTTAGGTTTTTACAGTCAAGCATATTGGAATGTGAGATCTCTAAAAGGAGGGCCTACCAAATTGATTGATTTGAAGACTTCTGGACTCTTCTGTCATGGCACTGTCATCACATTCCACATGTGATGGGAATGCATGAGCTCCATGCCTTTATGATGGGCCATGGCACATTCGATTTTACAACCTCATCTCACATTCTGTGTTCCCAAAATTATTTCACCGAAGAAAATAAAAAATTAATCATACGTTTTTTCCTGATTTTAAGCTATGTGTTCTTAAATATTACTAAGTTTCAATGTCTGTTTGTTTGTGAATAAGCTCTCCCACCAAAGGATTTCATGCCTGCATTTCCTTTTCTTCAAAGTTTCTTAATTGGTTAGTCAATAAAAGACATGATCTTCTACAATCATATTGACATTGTAGTGAAGCAATAGGGATTGGCTGCATCTTCCAAGGTCTGACATTTTTTTTAAAATGATTAAATTTTGAAAAGGAATCTTAGGACCTCAAATTAATTTTTACTCAAACTGTTGACTTCCTTCAGTACAATGTCTGATAAAAGTGAAATTTGCAGTTAAGGTATGAGGGAATTGGGAACTCTAAATAAATTTTCATTTTCCTGCTTTGGATTTGCAGTGCAATGTACTATGAAAAATTGTCGTCATAAAGTATTTTCAAGGAAATACTTTCAGTCGAAACAGAGATTTGTTGTTCCAAAATCACTTATTATAGGAAAATCTGAATATTATAAAAGGTTATATGAATGAAATTTTAGGTCTCATTCCTATACCAGTATTAAATTTGAGTCTCCCCAGGAAACGATAACTAAGCAGCTGAATTTTGTAATTTCTAGTCTGTTCCGTCATTCAGCATCTGAGTACAGCAAGCTCAGCTTCTTGGTGAGGGGATAACACATTTAGTATTCCAAATTGCAACTTTTAATTGAACACGTTGCCTCACGTTCTATTTTGATAATCTGATACTGAAGTGGAAATGATCATTGTTCACTGTAGTCCGTGAAGGAGAATCTGTGTTCCTAAATGAATTCCAAGGAAACGAATTTGCTTGTTAATTTTCAGGGCAAAACGCTAGTCATTCTCTATTCGGTTTCTGTGATGGCACTACATTGTCACATGTGCTTTGGGATGCAGCATGCTAAAGTTGATATTTTCTAAATGCTATGAGGTTCTTTCTTCAATCACAGTATTCTGAAATTGAATCTGACTTAAAAAGCAATTTTTCCTCGTAAAAATTCGGAGTATTAAAACGTAATATTTCAAAACTTATTAATTTCAAATAAGGTCAGCGGAACCTAGAGATATCTGAATTTCACTGCATTTTACTCATTCTGCTTTTGAAATCAAATCCATGACCTAAACTTATATCATCCCTATTCTTTTTCATTGCAATTCTGTTTCTGTTCTAATCAGAGATTCCCTGCTTAACTTTCAAATTGTGATGGAAATACTGAATTCCATAGCGGAATCCTGAAATGAAATTTCAAGTTTGGTCAGTCATGCCTGATGCAAATTAGGGTCTCACAAGGAGGGTCTCCCTAATTGTTTCATTCTGAAATGTTTGCTCTGTTTTCTCATTCATCTGTCATCATATTCACCGTACAACAGTGCTGTGCAATAATGATCAATGATCATTATTGACTCTATTTCCTGAGAGAAACTATGCATTACTAAAAGACATCTATTTAAGAAAACATCATTGCTGCAATTTCAAACAAACAAGAAGTTCTATACACTAAATTCCTTTTATTTGGGAGTATTCATACTTCTGCAGCCCATAGCTGAAATGACTGTACCATGTCATTTAGATTTTATAAAAATTTACTGAGAGATGGCATTCTAATTTCAAAACCTAAATCTGAATTTGAATCTGTTTTCAAACAACATTTTTTATTCCTGGAAAGGTTCTGAGTACTAAAAGGCTATGCTCAAAATCCCTTATTGGAACTTAAGGGTAGGATTACTCCTGATTTTTGAGTTTCCATTCATTTTTGTCATTCTGAGTATAAAATTAAATTGATGACTTAAAATCATGTCATCTCAATCCTTTTTTGGCAAATTCCTTTCCTGTTCCAATTACATGCTTCAAGCTCAAAAAGCGAATGGAGCTAGAAAACATGAAATTCATGACTGAATTCTGAAAGATAATTTTATATTTTGAAAGCCATGCATATTGGAAACTGATGTCCCTAAAAGGAGGGACTATGAACTTAATAGGTTTGTAGAACTCTGCCCTGTTCTGCCATTGCACTGTCATAGCATTCCAATTGTGATGGGTCTTCTTCAGTTCAATGCATTTTTGATGTGACAAGGCACATTCGATTTTAAAACCTCATCTCATATGCTCTGTTTTCATACTCATTTCAGCTAAGAAAATAACAAATTAATCATTTTATATCCTGAAATTAATCGATGTGTTCTTAAATATCACTCAATTTCAATTTCTCTTTGTTTGTGAATAAGCTCTAACACCAAATCATTCCATGCCTCTATTTGCTTTTCTTCAAATTTTCTTAAAAGGTGGGTCAATACAAGACATGACCTTTTACAATCATATTGAATTTGTGGTTAAACAAAAGGCATTCACTACATATACCATAGTCTGATATTCTTTTTTCAATGATCAAATTCTAAAAAGGAATCTGAGTTCCGAAACATAATTTTTAATCAAACTGTGGGGCCCCTTCAGTCCAATTTCTGAAAAAAGGGACATTTGCAGTTAAGGTAGCAGGAAACTGCGAACTCTAGATTTCTTTGCATTCTACTCCTTTGGATTTTCAGTGCGATATACTATTAAAAATTGTCATCATAAAGCATTTCCAAGGAAATACTTTCCTTTAAAACGGAGATTCATTTATTGAAAATCCATTTATTTTAGGAAAATCTGAACACCATAAAAATTTATATGAATGTAGTTTTAGATTTCATTCATTAAACCAGTATTAAATTTCCGTCTGATACACAAAGGATTCCTAAACAGGTGAAACTTGTAATTTCTAGTCTGGTCTGTCATTCATCCAATGAGTACTGCAAGTGCAATTTATTGGTGTGCAAATAGCACATTTAGAAGGACACAGTGCAAATTTTAAGTAAACTGTGTGCTTCACATTCTATTTTCAAAATCTTATAATGAAATCCAAATGATTGTTGTTCATTCTGTTTCTTGAAGGAAAGTGTGTGTTGCTAATTGAATTCCAATAAAACGAATATGGTTGTTGAAATTCAGGCCAAACCAGAAGTCATTCTCTAGAGGCATTTCTGAGATGGCAGTACATTGTCACCTATCCTTTATGTTTTAGTGGTCTGAAGTTGAAATTTTCTGAATGCTTTGCAGTTCCTTCATCAAATACAATATTCGGTAATTGAATCTGACTTCAAAAAACAATTGTTCTTGTATAAATTCTGAGTACTAAAATGCAATGTTTCAAAACTTTCTTATTTGAACTAAACTTCAGAGGAACCTTGAGGTTTCAGAATTTCACTACTTTTTGGTCATTCTGCCTTTGAAATTAAATCCAAGACCTAAAATCTTGTCATCACAATTCTTTTTAAATACAATTCTGTTTCTGTTCGGGACAGAGAATCCATGCTCAAAAATAGATTTTTGAACCAAATTCTGATAATTATATCTGATTTCTGAAATGAAAATTCATCTTTGGTCAGTCATACCTCAGGAAATTAAGGTCTGAAAAGGAGAGTCTGCTTAATTGTTTCATTCTCAAATGTCTGGTCTGTTTTCTCATTCATCTGTTATTGCGTTCAATTTGCAATGTTGCTGTACATTAATGAACAATGATCATTATTGATTTTACTCCTTCAGAGGAACTATGTACTACTAAAACATTTTGATTTAAGAAAATATCTTTGCTGAAATTTCGAAAAAAACAGAAGGTTGATTCACTAAATTTCTTTCCATTGGGAGCATTGTTAGTTATCTAGTCTGTATCTGATATGATTGTACCATGTTATTTAGATTTAATAAAAAATTCCTCAGAGTTGACATGCTTATTGATGAGACTAAATCTGAATTTTAATCTGTTTTCAAGCAACAATTTTTCCTGGTAAAGTTCTGAATACTAAAAGGCTATGTTTCAAAAGTGAATTGTTGTTACTTAGCTTTAGGGTCAATCCTGATTTTTGAGTTTCTGTACATTTTCATCATTCCGAGTATAAAATAAATTTGTGACCTAAAATCATGTCATCTCAATTCTTTTTCATGGAAATTCTCTTTCTGTTCAAATAAGATATTTCATGCTCAAAAACAGAATGGTGACTGAAAAGCTGAATATTATGACTGAATTCTGAAATGAAATTTTAGGTTTTTACAGTCAAGCATATTGGAATGTGAGATCTCTAAAAGGAGGGCCTACCAAATTGATTGATGTGAAGATTTCTGGACTGTTCTGTCATGGCACTGTCATCACATGCCACATGTGATGGGAATGCATGAGCTCCATTCATTTATGATGGGCCATGGCACATTCGATTTTACAACCTCATCTCACATTCTGTGTTCCCAAAATTATTTCACCGAAGAAAATAAAAAATTAATCCTACGTTTTTTTCTGATTTTAATCTATGTGTTCTTAAATATTACTCAGTTTCAATGTCTGTTTGTTTGTGAATAAGCTCTCCCACCAAAGCATTTCATACCTGTATTTCCTTTTCTTCAAAGTTTCTTAATTGGTTAGTCAATAAAAGACATGATCTTCTACAATCATATTGACATTGTAGTGTAGCAATAGGGATTGACTGCATCTTCCATGGTCTGATCTTCTTTTCAAAATGATCAAATTTTGAAAAGGAATTTGAGGACCTCAAATTAATTTTTACTCAAACTGTTGACTTCCTTCAGTAAAATGTCTGATAAAAGTGAAATTTGCAGTTAAGGTATGAGGAAATTGGGAACTCTAAATAAATTTTCAATTTCCTGCTTTGGATTTGCAGTGCAATGTACTATGAAAAACTGTCATCATAAAGTATTTTCAAGGAAATACTTTCAGTTGAAACAGAGATTTATCGATCCAAAAATTACTTCTTATAGGAAAATCTGAATATTATAAAAGGTTATATGAATGAAATTTTAGGTCTCAATCCTATACCAGTATTAAATTTGAGTCTCCCCATCAAACAATAACTAAGCAGCTGAATTTTGTGATTTCTAGTCTGTTCTGTCATTCAGCCTCTGAGTACAGCAAGCGCAGTTTCTTGGTGAGGGGATCACACATTTAGTATTCCAAATTGCAAATTTTGTTTGAACACATTGTCTCACGTTCTATTTTGATAACCTGATACTGAAGTGAAAATGATCATTGTCATTGTAGTTCGTGAAGGAAAATCTGTGTTCCTAAATGAATTCTACCTGTGCAGTGGTTTGTTCCCAACCCAGTCCTGTCTTTTGCCCTAGTATTCCCAGGGTTCAAACTTTGTTTAGGTTTGGGCCTCTTCCTGTTGTCTTGCTATCTAGCTCCCAAGACCTATGCTGTTGTCAAGTAGTCAGGACCAGGACTGCACTGTGGCTTAAAGGCTCCCAATATCTTTCTCCTTCTCCAGTCTCACTTGATTCCATTTTCCCCTTTCCCTCCAAAGAGACAGAACAACATTGAACATCCTCCATGATGTCTACTACTGAAAATTTATGTGAGTTTTCCCTTTTTCTTGGTGGAATCTGTAGCATTAAAGCCAGTATAAATGTTTCATATATCTTTGGTAGGGAAAAGCTCTGGGTGCGTGTTAGCTACATGAAGCCATCTTGGCTCTTCCCTGAAGTCCAATCTATTTCAGGAATTTCCAATTTGGATTTGAAGACAGTCATTCAGACATAAAACATTTATTCTGTGCTATGAATAGTCAGGGGGTCCAGGGGTAGAGGTCTTGGCCTAGAGTCAGAAAGATTTCTCTTTCTGAGTTCACATCTGGACTCAGTCACTTATCAGCTGTGTGAACCTTGGAAAGTCTATTCATTTTGCTTGCCTCAGTTTCTCCATCTGTAAAAGGACCTGGAGAAGGCAAGGATTGAATCTAGGCTTAGTGAACCACAAATGGGACTGAAATGCTTCAGACCTCACATGTGACTGAACATTATCACTATGATAAGCTGAACTTTTTTGCATCTTGTTCTTACTTGACTGCTCTCCAGTGCTGGAAAGAATGTTTGGAATAGTTTGGAAGTTGTTAGAAACAATTCCTTAGAAGTAGCTAGGTGGTACAGTAGATAGAGCACCAGCTATGGCATCAGGAGGACCTGAGTTCAAATCTGACCTTGACACTTAATGGTTACCTAGCTGTAAGACCTTGGTCAAGTCTCTTAACTACATTGTTTTGCAAAAAAAAATATTATTTCTAAATACCTCATTTGGCACTGTTCAAGTCAGTCATTGTAATGATTACTTGACATTTTCATTAAATAAAATAAGAAGATATTTATTTCCTTATTAATTTATTTTCCTATTACTTGTCAAGGTAGTTTTCAACATTCATCCTTTTGCAAGTTTTTGAGTTCCACAGTTTTCCACCATCCTCTATTTCCACCAAGCACCTCATGGCAGTGACCAATCTTATATATGCTAAATATTTAAAATCACCTTTCAAATATTTATTAGTCAAACAGTGAAAAAAAACCCAAACTTTGAGGAAAGGTTAAAAAGGAAGTAAAAACATAAAAAGAAGTTTTTAAAAAGTGAACTTTGGGGAGGCTAGGTGGTGTAGTGGATAAAGCACGGGCCTTGGGGTCAGGAGTACCTGGGTTCAAATCAGGTCTCAGACACTTGATAATTACCTAGCTCTGTGGCCTTGGGCAAGCCACTTAACTCCATTTGCCTTGCAAAAACCTAAAAAAAAGTGAACTTAGAATGCTTTGCTCTTCATTCAGAATCCATTGCTTTGCTTTTTGCTCTGCAAATGGATGACATTTTCCATAACCTGTCTGTCAGGAATGTCCTTGATCACTGAACTCCAGAGAGCAGTTGAGATGATCATAGTTACTCATCTCACAATGGTATTGCCAGTGTGTATAATAATCTGTTTTACTCAATTCATTCAGCATCAGTTCATGCAAGCCTTTCCATGCTTTTTCTGAAATCTGGCTTCACATTATTTCTTACAGAACAATAGTACTAGATAATCTTCACATACTATAAGCTGTTTAGTCATTCTACAACTGGGGTGCATCCCCTCAATTTTCAATTCAAAAAGATCATTTTTAAATGCTTCCAAATAAAATTCATTCCATTTATCAGCAATCTAATTTTAAAAAGTTGAAGTTACTGCTAAAGAACTGACCCTGAAACCATTAAAACAGGTCCAGTACTGGGAGTGAAAGGAGTAGTTTGTCCTTTTAGAGGTTCTACTACTACATGTCATTATTAAGTATTATATTTGAATACTTGCTCATATATTTTCCAATTATTTTATATAAAGTGATTGTTGTTTCTATTGTTTTTCATTCATTTCAGTCATTTACGATTATTCATAACTCCCTTTGGGATTATCATGTAAAAAATACTAAATTGGTTTGACATTTTCTTCTATAGCTCATTTTGCAAATGAGGGATATGAGACAAACAGGGTTGTTACTTTCCAAGTTCATAAACTTGTAAGTATCTGAGACCACATTTTGACTCAAGTCTTCCTGGTTCCAGGTATAAAATTATTTGGCATTAATTTCTTGAAAGGTTTTATTGTATTAATTGACATTCCTGAAGAACTTTGATTAAATTTAATTAGCCTGCAGTCATCAGCCAACATTCAGTCAGAGCAAAAGCTAATCAGGTCATCATATGCATTTTTGAGGATTGATCCTCAAAAGCATGAATTTCAAGTAGATTTTACTCAGATAAGAATAAAGATGTTTACTTTAATGAAATAATAAATTTAATGCTCTTACTAGAAATATGCTGATAGGAAATTAAATTCCCCAGATAAATTTATATCTTTTCTGAAACAGAAGTATTTTCAAATGATTTTGATCTATTATAATTCCCTAATTGCCTTTATGAACAGACTTGATTATGAATAGTTAGAAGAAAATGAAATCATTTAAATGAAATTATAAACATGAAACTGATTTTAATGATTTTCTGGATTTATGTAGAATATTTAAGGATTAAGCAATGCTCCAATGACTACATGGAGAAAATAGGTAAAAAAAATACATTACTGTGGCTGAATTAATGAGTAAGTTTTTTAACTGAGGAGAAATATGTGAACAATCAATCACATACCTTATATAACGATATTTCATTAATTGGACTACTATTCAGTCAATTGTTATTCTACATTTATTTTTAAATTATGACTAAATGTCAACCGCAGACGGGCTATAGACACAAGACTTAGAATTTAAGAACAGCGTTCTGTGGAAATCAATTTGTTTGATGGAATTTACAATGAAGTTTAAGGTTTATATAATTATTATCATTTTGAAACTATGGGTAAACATTTTATTAAAGTCATGTGTTTGTAAAAATGTATGCATATTATTTTTAAAAAGAAAAACATTTGTTAAAAATGTTACCTACATGCCATTGGACTGAGAATATTCTAATGTTAAAGTTTATTTTCGAAAAAGCAATAACAATGCATAACCTTGCAATAAACAAGTCAAAAATGTGACTGGAGGTCCTAATATGATAACTGTATTAAATAATAGAACCGAAAATTAAATATGATTCTTCTACCTCCTGTCAATCTGTCTTCATTTATTAATCACCTGCTATGTGTGAAACACTGTAACTATGCCTGGTGATACAAAGAAAGGCAAAAGATAGTCCCTCCTTTTCTGGAGAAGGTGATGAGTAAAAAATTACAACCAAAAAATACCTCTGTACCAACAAGGCATATAAAGAAGGAATCAGTCATAATAATCAGTGGGAAGGCAGTAGAATTAAAGTGGAAGAGGAAGTGTTTCCTGTATAAGGGGGTAATTTAGGTGCTGTTTGATGGAATCCAAGAAGGCCTGTAGGCAGAGATAAAGAGGCAGAGAGAGAATCACAGACATGGAGGACAAGCAGAGAAAATGGGTAGGGGTGAAAGATGGAGATTCTTGTTCAAGAAACAGAAAGGAGGCCAATGCCACTGAATCAAGTGGTGTTGGGTGTGAGGTCACAAGACAAGACCTTTAAAGTTTAAGACAAGAAAGGGGAAATCAGGGGGTGTCTAGGTGGCACAATGGATAAAGCACTGGCCCTGGAGAAAGGAGTACCTGGGTTCAAATCCAGTCTCAGACACTTCATAATTACCTTGCTGTGTGGCCTTGGGCAAGACACTTAACCCCATTTACCTTGCCAAAAAAAAAGAAAGAAAAGTGAGATCAATTACTGAGACCTTTGAACACCAAAGGATTTTATTTTTGATCCTGGAGGTGATAGGGAGTTTATTGACAGCATGGGGGTCAGCTACTTGGCACAGTAGTTGGAGCACTGGCCTTGGAGTCAGGAGGACCTGTGTTCAAATCCAGCCGCAGAAACTTAATAATTGCTTTGCTATGTGACCTTAGGTGAGTCACCTAATCCCATTGCCTTCAATAAATAAAATTTTTAAAAAATTAAAAAAGAGAGTATGTGAGGGGTTTAAGGAAGGTCACATGGTTGACTTGCAAAATTACAGGTAAGAATGGATGGCTGAGACATTGTTCATGTGGTAATTGCAAAATTTGACAAATGATATGATATGGGAGCTGAGGAAGTATGAAAGCCATGGGATGGATAGATAGATAGATAGATAGATAGATAGATAGATAGATAGATAGATAGATAGATGAAAAGCAGATCCTAGGGAAAGAAAATATTTTCTGGCATAAAGTTTTTTGGTATGATGCAATATCCCTTTTGGATACTAGTTGTCAAAGAAATTCTACACTTTTTAATTCAATGGCAATGACATATCTAATGATAAATGGATTGAGAGATGGATGCATATGCAAATACCTAAGAAACAGTTTTTAAAATTTCAGTTTGAGCATTTATTGTTCAGGATTTGGCAAAAGTTGCAAATCTAGGTTTGATTTGTTTTATGGATTAGACTTTTGAAAGTGATGGAGAAAATGTTAATGATATCAATTAAACTTGAAAGTAAATTGTGTTTACCTTATTCAGAGAGCTGTTTTGTAAAAATTCACCCTGCATAAAAAGCTAGCACTTAAGCAATGCAAATAGATAATTTCATTGAATTTATTGAGTGATTGCTATGTGTCAGACACTGTTTTAAATGCTGAGTTTAAAAACAGGAGCAATGAAAATCAGTCCTGTCTTATGTGAGCTTCCATTCTACTGAGAGAAGAGAACAAACCTGGGGGACCTTCAAGAGAGGTGAGGAGAGAATAGCTTTGATTTGGACACAAACAAATCATGTGAAGCCTTGATTCTAGGCAAAATGAGTTGTAAACTTCCTTATTAGATGAGGTCTTCGAAGCTGTAGCTCAGAGTAGTTGAATGAGTGGAGCAGTCTCAGGCAGTGATGGGGAAGTTAGAAGAAAGAAGAAATTTAAGGGTAATAGATATTTTCTTGTGGCTCTTTACTGTAAATATTTTAAATCTGAACCATCCATTTAAGTAGTAGGTTTCAATTTATCCCATTTTCAGCCTCTTCCTTTCTTTAGCATGAAAGGGGAGGTGTCATTGCCACAAGAGAAATCTAGTGTCGAAAAAAGCCTGTAGTACCCTCCAAAATGGTCTAAGAGGCAGGTACAGTTCAAGGCAGAACCAGGGAGAGGGTTTGGTCTAAGCTAGGTTTGTCTTGGAGTGAAGAACTTACTTTGATAACAGCTCCTAGCACATGAGCAGCAACAGCAGCAGTAGCAGCAGTAGCAGCACTAATAGCACATAGGAGCAGCACCAAGGACAGTAATGATAGTTCTCATTTAAATGGTGTTTAAGATCCCTAAAGCACTTTTCTTATGTTACTTTATGTGATCCTTCAAACAACCCTCTTATACAAATGCTTTCATTGTCCTCATTTAAACATGAAGAAAGGGAGATAAAAATATAGTTAGGGAATTAACCAAGGTCTAAAGTTCAACTCTCTCTTAGTGCTTTATCTACTGTGCTGATGAGCTGATGCTTCTCTTTTGAAAAGTTGTATATACTCACAGGATTATTGTTATTAACTTGTCTCTCTCACACATATGATTGTTCCAAGTTAGATCCACATCTATTTTCCCTCCTGTCAGCCCCAGTTTGTGCTTCAGTCCTTGCTTCATCAGGGTTGTTCCCTGTTTGTCTGTAAAGGTATCAGAACTGCTCTTCAGATCCTGATGGACACCTGCATTACATGAGGAACAAGAAGATTTTTTAGCTCACAGATATTTGTTGTTCAGAACCAGATAACGATTACATGAGATACTGTAAGGGAGAAAGGGTAAGATCTTTACTGGAACGAAAATGGTCCCAATGAACAAGGACTACTTTGCTATAACCGTGCGCTCAGATATCTGTGCTTTATCTCTCTTCCATAAACTTTCAGGAATTACATTAGGGTCTTTAGCATGCATTTCATCATTTCTAACCTCTATCCTACTCCTATTTAATTGTACTTGAACCTGAGAGTGCAGGAATACCAGCATATAGAACACAGAGGTGACTCAACCCTAACAGGGGCACCTCCTTCAGCATGGATGCTAGATATTGGACATAAAGTTCCCTTCTGATTTCTATATTCCAGAAATATTCAAAACCAAATTCAAACAGAGGGCACCAATTCTTTCAAATCTGCATTAGCATATGATTGAGTTGATCAACTCCATAACCCTTAACTTACATACTATTATGTTTTTTGTGTGTATGTGTACAAATCTACACTTATCTCTAACTATGTCAATATGCACACACAGACATCCTCTTTCCATCAATAAATGAAAGGCAAGCATTTTTGAATTCTTGAGTTTGTATCCATAGTAGCCAAAGGCCACACATCTTATAGGTACTTAATAAACATTTGTTGAAAATTTCACTGTTAATGGGATAAATAGGAGGATACCTATACAAACTAATTTATAGGTAGTTCTAATGAAACTGAGCACCTGATTGATATGGGAGCTGAGGGACAGCTAGGACCTAGGAGAGACAGATCATATATAGATTATAGAAGATAGAAATGTTTTTTCAGCTGGCCCATTCATAATATTGCGATTTTCCTTTCAGAATCTAGAAGCCAATGAACAAAAGCAACTTTCCTCAAGGGGAAAGAAATTGCTAGGCATAGAGACAAAAATCCACATTAATATTCTGCCTTTTTCTAATCCCCTCACACCCCCGCACTTCTATTCAGGATATAAAGTAGGTCTTTCCTAGAAATAAGATTGCAAAAGGGATCCTAGAATTCACATGCAAATCATACAGAACATCAAAGAAATATAATATTCAAAATGTTGCCTATATTAAATATAAAGTAGAATTAACAGACTGCCCAGATATTTTGCATCAGAATCATTGTTGTCATTGTTTTTGGTTCTATGACATATAAATTCCTGGGGAAATAGAGACCACAGTAGTTTCTGACCAGCAGTAAAGCAAAATGATGCTGATAACCTTGGGATGATGATTTTTTACTTTTACTGAAAAGATTTAGATGATTTTAATATATTGATGATCTAATGTCAAGGTGACACAAATAGGAGTTTGACTGTTTCCCTAACAAAAACCTTAGAAAAATGAGTCTCTAGATTTTCCCCTATCATCACCCCCCAGCCTAGGTGAACCTAGGTTTGTGATGCTGAAAAGGCTCAATACCAAATTCATGGTTGATATTTTCTGCCTCTCTTCCTCCCAGTCATCTTCCCCATGACACTGCCTCTTGACCACTTTTCCTTCCTGTCTCTGGGCCTTATGAAAGTGTGACTGCAACTTTCCTTCCAACTAACAATCAAAATTTCTTGTCGTTTCACCAAAAAATCAGACATTCTGAGCCCATTTCAAAATATCATTATTAAAGTAGCAGTTCCCAAAGAGAGATTTTTAAATATACTGGTTTAGAAATAATTGCAAACATAATACTGATTTTTAAAAAATCAAGAAGATAAGGAAACAAAATAGTGAAGTAAAGGCATGCAATTACCTGAGTTCTTCCCTAAACTCCTCAAATATCTTTATTGCTTTGTATTTTAATTTTTTTATTTTTATGAATTACATGAAAAGTTAGTTGCCAATATTCACTTTTATAAGATGTTCTGTTTCACATATTTATATCTCTCTCCTCCTGATGATAGTAAGTAATATGATATATGTCGTATACATATATATAATGCATATATGCAAATGTTTCACATTTTTCCCTTTTAGTCATGTTATAAAAATAGAATCAGAGTCAAAGGGGAAAAGACCAAGTTCTAAAATATGAAAATAGTATGCATTGGTATGAAGCCTCCATAGTTTTTCTCTGGATATGCATGGCATGTTCCATCTCAAGTCTTTTAGGATTGTCTTTGCTTATTTCATTGCTGAATGGAGATAAGTCTATCATGCATGAAAGTCATGAAAAGTTGCTGTTACTGTGTGTAATTTTCTCCTGGTTCTCCACACTTCACTCAGTATAAGCATATAAGTCTTTCCAGATTTTTCAGAAAATGACCTGCTCATCATTTTTTACAGAGCAATAGTATTCCATGACAATTATTACATATCACAACTTGGTCAGCCATTCTCAAAAATGTTGGATATTTCCAATACTTTGCCAGTACAAAAACAACTACTATAAATATTTTTGTATATGTGTGTCTTTTCTCTTTTTTAATTATCTCTTTGAGATACAGACTTTGTAGTGGTATTGTTGGATCAAAGGGTATGCACAATCCTGTTGTCTTTTGGGAATAGTTCCAAATGGCTCTCCAGAATCATTGGATCAGTTCACAACTCCAACAACAATGCATTAGTCTCCTACTTTTTCCACATTTATCATTTCCTACATTTATCAATTTATTGATAGTGTTCAATCCGATAGTTACTTCAGTTTTATTTTAATTTGCATTTCTCTGAGCAAGAGTGATTTAAAGGAGTTTTTCATATGAATATAGACAAGTTTATATTTGTTCATCTGAAAACTACCTGTTGGGGAATGGCTTGACTTCTTATATTTGACTCAATTATCTACATATTATAGAAATAAGACTTTTATCAGAATCCCTAACTACAAAATTGTTTCTTAGCTTTCTGTATTGCTTTTAATTTAGGTTTCATTGTTTTTATTTGTACAAAATTTTTTACTTTGATGCAATCGAGATAATTAGTTTTGCATTTTATGATGTTCTCTCTCTCTTATTTGGTCACGCAATACTCCCTTCTCCATAGTTGTGACAGATAAACTATTCTTTGAATTCTTTAACTCGCTTGTTTTATCACCCTTTCTGTCATAATCTTGTACCCAATTCTACCTTATTTTGGTATAGGGTGTGAGATGTTCACTCAGGCCTGGTTCCTGCCATACTATTTTAAAGTATTCCCAGGATTTTTATCAAATATCTGCTTTCATCCTAAAAGTTAGAGGATTTGACTTTATCAAATCATAGATACTATATTCATTTACTACTTCTTTTGTATTTATACTATTCCTCTAATTCACTACTCCATTTATTATACAGCATCAAATAGTTTTGATATGTTCAGTTTTGCTGGGTAGTTGATTCTCAGTTGTAAACCAAGATCTTTTGACTTCCAGAATATCATATTCCAAGCCCTATGAGCTCTTATGTAGATGCTGCCAGATCCTGTGTAATCCTAATAGTAGAGTCACAGTAGTTGAATTGTTTGTTTCTGGCACATTTTACTATTTTCTCTTTGAATTAGTTTTGAAATTTGTTTATAGTATTCCTGCAAGTTTTTCCTTTTGGCATCTTTTTTGAGGAGGTCATCAGTGAATTCCCTCAATTACTATTTTATCCTCTGCTTCTAAGATCTCAGGGCAATACTGTAATATTATTTCTTTTTCTCAAATATTTTATTTATTTTGAGTTTCACAATTATTCACCTAATCTTGCATCCCTCTTCCACTCCCCACTGAAGGCAATTTGAGAGACTTTACCTTGTTTCCATGGTATACATTGATGTAAATTGCATGTGATGAGAGAGAAATCATATCCTTAAGGAAGAAAAGTAAAGTATGAGAGATAGGAAAATTACATAAAATAAGATAACAGTTTTTGTTTCTAAATTGAAGGTAATAGTCTTTGGTCTTTGTTCAAACTTCACAATTCTTTCTCTGGATATAGATTGTATTCTCCATCGCAGAGAAACCAAAATTGTCCCTGATCGTTGCTCTGAGGGAATGATCAAGGTTGATCATCACATTCATATTGCTGTTAGGGTGTACAGCATTTTTCTGTTTCTACTAATCTCGCTCAGCATCAGTTCATGCAAATCCCTCCATGCTTCCCTGAATTCCCATCTCTCCTGGTTTTTAATAGAACAAGAATGTTCCATGACATACATGTACCACAGTTTGTTAAGCCATTCCCCAACTGATGGACATTTATTTAATTTCCAATTCTTTGCCACCACAAAAGGGGCTGCTATGAATATTTTTGTACAAGTAATGTTTTACCATTTTTTCATCTCTTCAGAGTATAGACCCAGTAATGGTATTGCTAGATCAAAGGGTATGTACATTTTTGTTGCCCATTGGGCATAATTCCAAATTGCTCCCAGAAATGTTGGATGAGTTCACAGCTCCACCAACAATATATTAGTGTCTCAGATTTCCCACATCACTTCCAACATTGATCATTGCCCTTTCTGGCCATATTGGTCTGTCTGAGAAGTGTGAGGTGGTACCTCAGAGATGCTTTAATTTGCTTTTGTTTAATAAATAATGATTTAGTGCAATTTTGCATATGACTATGGATCACTTTGATTTCCTGATCTGTAAATTGCCTTTGCATATCCTTTTACCTTTTGTCAATTAAGGAATGTCATGTTTTTTTTTTTAAAATTTGACTCAGTTCTCTGTATATTTTAGAAATGAGTCCTTTGTCAGAAATATTACTTGTAAAGATTGTTTTCCAGTTTATTACATTTCTTTTGATCTTGTATACAGTGCTTTTCTCTGTGCAAAAGCTTTTTAATTTAATATAATCAAAATCATCCAGTTTGTTTTTAGTGATGTTCTCCATCTCTTCCTTGGTCATAAACTGCTTCCCTTTCCATAGTTCTATTTTATTTTATGTTTTTTTAGGGTTTTGCAAGGCAAATGGGCTTAAGTGGCTTGCCCAAGGCCACAAACCTTTGGTAATTATTAAGTGTCTGAGACTGGATTTGAAACCAGGTACTCCTGATTCCAGGGCCGGTGATTTATCCACTGTACGACCAAGCTGCCCCCCTTTCCATAGTTCTAAAAGATAAACTACTCTTTGATCTTCTGGTTTTCTTATAATACTGTCTTTACTGTTTTTTATGTCTAAATCCTGTATCAACTTGGATCTTATCTTGGTATAGGGTATATTATTTCTTGAAAAAATGAAGTCTAGGATTTTTTCCTGGTTGTGACTTTCAGGTAGCCCAATAATTTTCAAATTATCTCTCTTGGATTTGTTTTTCAAACTTGGTTATTTTTCCAATGAGATAGTTCTCAATTTCTTATAATTTGGGGTTATTTTGGAATAGTTTTATTTCTTCCTGATTTCTCACAAAGTCATCAGTCCTTTAGTCCCATTCTGCATTTGAAAAAGCTTTCTTCAGAGATCTTTTCTATCTCCTTTTGTCACTGGACAATTCTGCTTTTTAAGGCATTCTTCTCCTCATTTGCTTTTTGTGTTTCTTCTTGAATTTGGCCTGAAGTGGTATTAACATATTATTTTCTTCAGTATTTTTTTTTGTATTTCTTTCATCTAGCTGCTAATTTGGTTTTCATGATTTATCTGCATCACTCTCATTTCTTGTCCCAATTTTTCCTCTACCTTCCGTAATTACTTTTCAAAGTCTTTTTAAGCTTATCCATAGCTTGAGTCCATTTCCTATTTCTTTTGAAGGTTCTGGGTACAGAAACTTTGCTTTTGTCATCTTCTGAATCTTCCACGGGACCAAAGCAATTTTCTATAATCAGATTCATTTTTCTTCTTTTGTTCGCCAGTTTACAACTGATTTGCTGCACTTCCAAAGCTTTAGGGTTTCTTGAGACAACCCACAGGGACCTTAATTCCTCCAAGGTTTTAGTAGAGGCTTTGGCTGCTTTCTTGCCTGTGCTTTGGTATGTGGATGTCCACAGGCCCTCCCCTCTACACTGGAGCTGTGAGGAGAGTCCCTGCTCAGCAGTGGTGGTATGAGAGCCCAAAGTGAAACCTCGATTTGGGTGTGGGAAAATAGCTGCATCCTTCCTCAGGGAGAGCAGAGAGACCTTTTCAGTCTCTCCCGACCCCCTTACCATCTGCGGACTGCACTCTTGAGATACAGGCTGGCTTCCCCAATTCCCCCAGCTGGTTCTCACCACAAGGCTGCTCTGAAGCTGGGGATCACTCCACACACACTCTGGTATGGCAGAGTTCACTCACTTCCCCTTCAAGTTGTTCCTGGTGATCTCTGGGCCAGGAGGTCTGGAAAAAACCCCCTCTGCCACAGACCCAGTTTCCCCCAGGGATTTAGACATTCAGCCTGGCTGTGCTGCACTACACTGATGGCTGGGGATGCTTTTCCAACCATAGTTCCCTGTGAAACAGACTTTACCCACAGAACCTCTAAGTTGCCTTGGACTGGGAAATTGTATCAATTGGTCCTTTTGTGATTTCTACCACTCTAAACTTTGGGTAGAGTCATAATTTGATGGCTTTGGGAGTTTTGGGGGGAACCAGTTTTTGGAAATTCCTGCTTTCACATGCTATCACGACTCTATCCTCAGTCCCATATGAATCAAGTACCAAGTCATTTTAAAGATTATTACTTTGTAATATTTTGTGCTAACAAACCCCTTCCTTGCAGCTTTCTTTTAATTATTGCCATTGCAATATGTGACCTTTTCTCCTTCAGTACCATATTGGTTATTATTTTTGAGATCTATAAAATGTAATTAAGGTATTCTGATTGGTACAGTAGAGAATAAGTAAGTTTAAATATTCTTGCCTTTTTGATTAAAATCCCTCCACAGATCCATGAACTATCTTTATTTCAAGAATGCTTTATTTTGAGATTTACCATATTTCTTGTTGCATTTGGATAGACACACAATAATATGTTAGAGCCAGTTTAGGCCAAATGAAATTATGCAGTTAATTTGAGTGTAGTTTCTATTCCTAATTCTTCCTGCTGAGTTTATTTGGTAAAATATAGAAATATGGATGATTTAGAAGAATTAATTTAGCATCCTGAAACTTTGCTGCATTTTTCAGTTACTTGAATGCTTTGTTTGACTCTTTTGTGTTTTCTAAAAAAATCATCATATCACGTGCAAATAGTGATCCTTTATTCCTTATCTGCCATCATTCTCTCTCTTTGTCATCTTAATGCAAAATAAAACATTTCTAAAACTATGTGAAAAAATAGTGTCAATAATCAGTATCATTCCTTTAACCATGATTTTATTAGAAATGCAGTTAACTTTTCTTCATTATCTAATTATTGTGTTGCATTGTGAAAGATATTATTTCTAAGTGTAAAGAAAGTTCCATTTATTATTATGATTTCTAGAATATTTAAGTCAGATGAGGGTTGAATTTTGTTAAAAGCCTTTTTTTCTCATCTCTTTAAATAGTTGCATTTTTATTTTACTTTTACTAATGCCATGATACAATATAATTATCAAATGAAGCTGAAAGAGCCATGCATTGTTGCTGCCATTGCTGCTTTGTGTTGCAATATTTTACCTAAAATTGTGTCTATGTTCATTCAGAATATTGGCCTGAAATTTTCTTTCTATACATTTCTTTTCCTTTTTTAGATATGAAGATCATATTTGTATCTAATAAGAATCTGGGATAAATGGTTACTTTTCATTCAGTTGCAAATTATGTATCTATTATCAAAATGATGCAAAGTTCTTATGACTTTGCAGTCTAATTTTCCTAGTCTTACTAGTTTTGGATGAAATTCTACCTCTTCCGGGTCCTGATTCTTCCCATATAAATGTACCTTCTCCTCCAAGATTATGTTCTTCTGTTCATTATGTATCAGATATATCAGTATTTATTTACTCACTGTATCCACCCCTAGATTTTAAACTCCTTGAAAATAGTGAAAATTATACTTTTGTCCTTTAGACAGAGAGATAAATCCTAAGACAAGAGATAAATGGGAAACAGTGATTAAGGCTGTTTCAGCTACAATATTTGAAGAAATGCCTAATGACTATAAATAATCCCTACATTTTGAATTTGGGAAACAAAGCCATCACAAATATATTATGAATTTTAAATAAAATATTAGCAAAGCAGCAATGGCAACATATTTTCAGTATCAGACACAATGAGAATTTTGAGTTGATGCAACTGAACCTAGCATCAGGAAAACAGGAATTCAAATCGGGCCTCAGAAACTTACTAGCTTTATGAGACAGTGTGTGTTCCTTAACCCTATTTAGGAAAGTTTCAGCATCTGTAACAATGAACTAGAGAAAGAAAGGGCAGACCACTCTAGTGTCTCATCAAGACATACTAGAATGCTGTCAAGAAGAGTCAGACATGACCACAATGACTTAGCAACTGCATCAACAAAATTTAGGGTCTCACTCAAATTAAGACATAAGATAAATGAATTAAATCCCTCTTACTCCTTCTCCTCCTCTTCTATTACTACTCTGACTAGTACAACTTCAACTACTATGACTATCTATACTGCTACTATCACTGTTTTTATAAGTACTATTGTTTGTTCTTGCTATTATTACTTACATGGATCTATATTAATTGAAATAAGACCTTAATACAAACACAAAATGATCCTAGCAAAGGTAACCTAGTTGTGGGGTGATTTTTCTGCCTTGGACTGGAATAGCTTTTTGTATCATGTTTAGGATGCTTCCACAAACATTACTCAACATAAAGAATGTTACAAAATTTGAATGATCCCTCTACTTCCTTGCAAATGGAAGTGAAGCTGTTTAAGAAAAAAGAAATTGATGCTTGCGAGTTTGAAATTAATGTCTCAGACTCAAAATCTTCACAAAAGTATGCATTAGGGGCAGCTAGGTATCTCAGTGAATAAAACATGAGTCCTGCAGTCAAGAGGACCTGAGTTCAAATCTGGATCAGAAATTTCATAATTGTCTAGTTGTGTGACCTTGGGCAAGTCCTATAACTTCATTGCCTTAAATAAAAACAAGTATGCAGTAGCAAATTAGATGTTACCAAAAACAAAAGCAATAGAAATCATGATTATCTCAATGGATGGAGGAATCACCTTTGAGGAAATACAGCCCCCATTCTTATTAAAACCATGAGAAAATATATGAATAAATGGAGCTTACCTAAAAGCTCCATCATTTTTTTTAAAAAAAAATCCTTATGTAGTCACTCCCTAAGAAAATTTCCACAGGATCAGATAAATTTACAAATGTATTCTACCTAAAGTTTAAAGAGCAATTAATTTTAATACAATAAAAACTATTTTTAAAAGGAGTCAAATCAAATTCCTTCTAAAATGTAAATATGGTTTTAATACCTAAGCTGCAGAGAGAAAACACAGTAAAAGAAAATATTGACCATTTTTTTCTAGTGAATATTGATGTGAAAATAAACTAGAAGAAGGTTAGATGAATGCTTCACAACAATCAGCTACTATGAACATGTTAGGTTATTAACAAAAGTGTGGGACTATTTCACAAAAACTCTATGAGTAACTGACCACTACATTACTAAGTAAAGCAAATAGTGTGTGATTATACAAAGAGACACAGAAAAAATTTTGACAAAATAAAACATCATTAATATCAAAATTTCCAAATACTTCCAGAATAAATGAAACTATTCATAAAATGGTAAGTGGGGTATCAGTAAAAGCAAAAGCGAGCATTATCTTTTGCACGGAATTGCTAGGAGTCCTTTCAGGAAGATCATCAATGCAGCTAGGATATCTATATTCACCATCAGGATATTTATTATGTAATAGAAATGTATTGCAATAAGATAAGAAAAAAATTGAATTTATTCAAATATGAAACATTTGAAAAGATAGAACATGATGAAAATTACATTTAAAATAACTGCAGATGATGTAATATATTGGGGGATCTGCCTGTCAAGACAAACCCAGTAAGTAATGGAACAAATTGATGAAATACTATTTACAGAATAATGATATATTTTAATAGCTGTAGAAATATCAATTGTTTACGCATAGTCCAAGCCAATATTATGAAAATGAGCCTTCTATCTGAATTAATCTGTTAATTCAGTGGCAAACCAATCAAGCTACTGAATAATTATTTTGTAGAGAAAAAAAAAGAATTCTATGGAAAGAACAAAGGATCAAGAATGTCATGGAAATCAATGGGGATAATGTGATTTTACACTTTACAAAGTATAGACCGCATTACAAAATGTAAAACACTTTACAAAGTGATAATCATCAAAATAACCTAACATTACTTAAGGAATAAAGTTGAAGGAACAGCTAGGTGGTGCAGTGAATAGAGTGCCACCCCTGCAGTCAGTAACATTTGAGTTCAAATACAGCCTCAGACACTTAACAATGACCTAGCTGTGTGACTTTGGGCAAATCACTTATACCCATTTTCTTGCAAAAACCAAAAAACGAAAGAAAGGTGAAGATGAATGCAGTAGATTGCAAACAGTAAAGAAAGCTAATACTAATCATGCAAATTCTGAGTTTCAAAAACACAGTTTTAAGGTTTGGAGCTAATAACAAATGACTTGTCAATAACTCTTTTGAGAACTTTCAACCAAGAAGACTGAGAGAAGCCAGAACTGTTTTAAGTTCTCTTGTCTTTCCCTCAACTGGCAGGAACCAGGGGCAGCTAAATGGTGCAATAGATAGAGCACCAGCCCTGGAGTCAGGAGGAACTGAGATCAAATCCTTGCTCAGACATTTAATAATTACCTAGCTGTGTGACCTTCCCAGGTCACTTAACCCCACTGCTTTACAAAATCAAAGCAAACCAAAAAAGAACTCACATGACCTAAACCTCTTAACAGATTTTGGATGGACAATACACATAAAAGAAAAGAGGGGAACATCTTCTTCCATCAAGGTTTGTTATGTGAGTGTGTGGATGAGCCCAGGGCAGAGAGTAGAGATACAGAGCACCACCGGTAGGGTGAGGTTCATGGACTTTCCTGAGCTGTGGTGGGATTGGAAGCATTGTAAGTTAGCATGGCAGGACTCTGGGGAAAACTACAGTGGGGTCACCCATTAAGGCATCTTAGATGTCAAGATGGTGGCCTGATCTTGGAATCCCCAGTTTTCCCAGAGGTATCCTCAGTGTTACCAGTAGAGCACTAGATATTCTTGAGGGACAGCTTACCTTTCTCCACTACAGCCCCAGGTGTTTTCACCCTTCCCAGAGGCCCAAGGGTGAGTGGCAGGACTTCCCCAGCACTAATTACATGGCTTTCCTAGGCATGACTGCCTAGCCCAGTGACGGGCTTCTATGAAGTCTGTATCAGGCAGAGGAAGTAGACAGCTAATATCCACATTACAGAGAATTCAGAGCAATATTCTAGCATTCCTTACTACAGAGTAACTACCTGAAATTTCTAATATTACCCGAATATGCATGCATATATATATATATATATATATATATATATATATATATATATACTAATATTCTAGTATTACCCTCTAGGGTTCTCAGTATAAAAGATTTGCAAACCAATCCTTTAAACACAAGACCCTAGTGAAAGCTAACATACAAAAACTAAAAAAGATCAGGGTAAAGCAGGGTCTATTGAATGCTATCTTGGAGATAAGAATACTAGTTCAGAAAAAGAAGACAGAAGGAATTGTATATATGAAGGTTCACAGAAAAGTAGGAAGTAGTATCCAGCACAGAAATACTTCTTAGAAGATATCAGAAAAGAATTTCAAAATCAAATAAAAATCTTAGGAAAAAAATTCAAAAAAAATTAACACTATGCAAAACAAAATTATAATCTTATAACAATAAAAATGACAAAAGAAAACAAATCCTTTAAAAATACAATGGGTGCTACTACAAGGCAAAGTGCATGGAGCAGTGGACCTAGAGTCAGGAGGACTGGAGTACAAATCTAGTCTCAAAAACTTAATGATTATTTAGCTGTGTTCTTGGACAAGAACTAAGCCACATAGCCTACCACGAACCAAAAAAAAGAGATATAAATAAAACTGGACAAATGCAAAAAGAAAATAATTCACTCAAAAATACAAATGGACAAATAGAAAAAAGAAAACAAATTCTTTTAAAAATAAGAATTGGGACTTCCGGCCAAGATAGTGGAGAGAAGACAGGCACAGTTCTAAAGTCTCCTGATCTCTTCCCCATCTATCACATGAAACAAACCTCTTAAAAGAAATCTGACCCACAAAACCCAGAAAGAAAGGTCAGGAGAAAGAAGATCTACCTCAGGAATTGTCTCGCACAGGAGCTTTGGCCGAGTTCAGGAAGGTGAGTCTGGGCTCAGAGGGAGGATCAGCCCCGGATCAGCCAGATTAACAGCTGAATTGGAACCAGGAGTCTGAGGGCCAGAAAGCCGGACGTGCTGGTTCAGCAGTGGGGCTGGACGAAAGAGGCTTGGGTCTGCGGGGAAGTAGAGGAGCTGATGTTGGTGCTGTCCCCCTGGAGCTTAGGGACAGGGCTGGGTGTAGAGTTCTGGTGCAGGAGAGCTGTGGACACCATCCTGGGCTCCTCTGGTCCCATTGCAGCTCAGACCTCCTCCCCAAAAAACAAGTACAAACTACTTTTGCCTCAGGCCCAGGT